>NC_054869.1:1294858-1400574 GCF_018320785.1 Cheilinus undulatus | reverse complement strand
CCACGACATTTTCACCCATTTAAAGTACCTTTTACCATTAAATACCACTTGTTTCCTATTTTTTGCCCATTTTTGCCACTTTTCAGCCACGTTTTTGAACATTTTTTGCCACCTGTAACTCTTGTTTTTGTCACTTCTCCCCCATTTTTGCTGCTTTTTGCCCGATTTTGCCACCTTTAACTTATTTTTATTGCTACTTAAAGCTGTTTTGCCACTCTTACCCACTTAGATGTAAAGGTATTTTTGAACTGTTCGGCTCTTTGGTTGATCAGGGTTAGGTAACACTGCTTTAGAGCCCCTCGGTCGTTGTGCTGAGATGACGATGTCTGACAAAGATGTTAATGTTTGTGATGAATTTTGGAATTTCTGCATCCACACTGTGTTGACAGAATTTCCCTCTGCGTGAACAAAAACAGACTTCCTCCTGGAGCCTTTGAGGCCCCACTGACTACCATTAAAACCACTGATGTTCATTCTACTGCCACTGTAATACAGAAACAGGAAATCATGTTAACTCCTCTGTAACATGGTAAAACAAAAATGCACACACAAAAAATCACCACCAGGTGTCGCCATTTGTCCATGTTTGCAGAGAGGCATTGTGGGGGATAACGACCTTGTCTGAACTGACATCAGTGACTGTAGGCCAGTGGATCAAATTCTGTCAACTACAGCTATTGTGGGTGTTCTCTATGGGCAAAGAAAAGGGATAAAAATAGGATAAAAGTGGCGAAAATGGTCCAAAAGTGGCAAGAAGAAGTGTTGAAAATGGGTTTAAAATGCATTAAAATTGATTAAAAGTGGCCAAAAAAAAGGAATAACTGGGGGAAAATGCAAATAAAGGCAGACTGATTAACGTGACTGCCATGGACAATTTCTGAGGTCAAAGTTCACCTTTTGTATGGTCTTCTGGGCAAATATCATATATACAGTGCTTAACAAATGTATCAGCCCACCCTAACCCTAACCACAGTCAGGTTTCTGCCACAGCTGCCCTAAATTAACAGCATTGGTAATTACCAACATCATTTTTATGTTTCTGCAATGGTTAATACACCAATATGCAGAAGCTCTTTAACCCAAATGATATTTTTAATGCTAAAATAGAATTATTATTGTTATCCATGAATTTTCAGAATTTACTGATTTACAAAAAAAATGAAAAAATAGAAAAGCACATTAATATTTCTGATGAATGTGTCAGATTATAGTTATTTACTGTCATTCCTGAACAGAAAAATGAGTTTTAGTGGTTGAATGTTATGCTTGATTCATTTCTGACTTCTCAGAGAAGCCCAGTGAGCCGGCTCACATTTGGGTGAATTCAGTTTGAAATTCCTCATTCCTGTTCAAAATGGTAAAACGTGGAGAGCTGACTGAAAATGAAAGAGTCGGCATTAAAGCACTTCATGATGCTGGATGGTCTCTGAGACAGAGATGACAGCTGGTCTGATACATTTGTTAAGCGCTGTATATTTTGGCTATTGTCTTTTTTTATTATTCATAAAATGTGTATGTTTTTTATTTGAGTTTGAATGTGTATAACTGACATGTAAATAAAATTCAGTTAAATAAGAAGGAAAGTTGAAACACAAAAATGTTTCAGGAGTACCTGGACCTCCACTTCACACCGGTGTAGGTACCAGATGTGCTCGGGGGGGGGGCGTTCCAAGATGGCCGAGTAAGTCGACGCTTACTGCCGAGCTCTGCAACTGTAAACCTGGAATACGGTAAAAACACCCATTCAAATAAGACTTTTGGAAGCGCCTGCTGTGCTTAATGCAAAAAACACTTTGTGTGACAAGAAAAGCGGCAAAATGTCAAACCGCCATAACAAGAGACTAAAGGAAAGTTCCAGAGCGAAGCTAATGCTAATGGACAATGCTAACCACGCCGCTTTGGCTGGAAACCCGCTGATTGATAACTGCCATGATTATACGGCTGCCTTGTCAAGTCTTCCGATAATGAAGGAATTAATGGACGAGTTCCCACCGCTACCCTTCTCGCCCAGCCAGTCTCCGGCACCGAAGAAAGCGATGCACTCCAAGGCAGAAGACGTGGACGTTGTTGCTACCCTGTCAAAGCTAATCAATGAGGGAATGGATGATCTCGCACTGCAGATTGCTGGTGTCAGAAAGACTGTGGACTTTGCATGTGAGGAGATAAAAGACGTGAAAGGAAGAGTGTGCCAATGGAACAGAAAATCACCAAAGAGGAGGGTCGCATGGACATAAACCAGCAAAGGATCCCAGACCTCGAAAGATACTCCAGAAGGTGGAATCTCAGGCGCTTTGGTGTCAAAGAAGCAGATAAGGAAGATGCACGCAAGATTGCTATTGAGCTCTGTCAGGCTGTGCTGCCTGAATGTAACAATCGCCTTGGTGACATCATTGACACTGTGCATCGCGTCGGCCCCAAGCGCCCAAATAGCAGCAGACCCAGAGCTATTATCATCCAGTTCATCTCACCAGTGACCAGAGACCGCCTGTGGAAAGCGGCAAAGACATCCCCATACCTGAAGGAGAGCCATGACCCGAAGTTTGCTGAGGATCTCTCAAAAGAAGACAGAGAGCATCAGAGCGAGCTGTGGCCCATCATCGAGAAGGCTCGCAACGAGGGGAAAAAGGCCTCCATAAGTTTACCCGTCTTCAGGATGAAAAAATATCCCATTATGTGGTAGAACTGGTTATGTATGGCTGATTGTTTACACTGAGTTAATATAATTGACACTGGAGAAGTCCTGTTATTACTTTAAAAAAAGCACTGCATTGCACTCAGGTTTATAATATAATGGTGCTCTCCCTGTGTTTTTATCTGCACTTTATTTTTTACATTCAAGCACCTGAGGTACACCTAAAACAATACTGTTTACAGCCGTTTTACCAAAATGATATTTAACATTGCAATGCTGGGTCCCTTTCTGAGGTACATTACCTACCAAGTACTCAATCCTTTTCCTGTTACATCTAGTTTTCAACTGTTCTGTTTCTGTCTCTAACAGTCGTTTTCCATCGTTTCCCTGAATGCCAGGGGGTTAAGACAACTGTGGAAACGCAAAGCCTTATTTCTGTTTGCTTAAAAAATTTAAAAGTGATTTTTGTTTTTTTCAAGAAAGTCACTCTGTAGCTGCCGACTCGAACTTCTGGAAGTCCCAGTGGGGTAACGATACCTGGTATTCCCATGGTTCAGAGAGGTCAGCTGGGGTCACAACCCTCAAAGGTTCTTTCAGTGGTACTTTTCTACATTCAGACTGCGATTCTTTAGGCCATTATATTTGTCTTGTAGTTGAATGCAATCATTCCATCTTCATAATAGTTCATTTATATGGTTATAATACCAAACCTGAAAATGATAAGCTACTTACTCTCTGGCTCTCCTAACTCAGTTCTGTTAATTGGAGGAGATTTTAATGTTACGTTAAATAGTTCAATGGATAGATGGCCCCCAGCACAAAATCCTAGAAGAAACTTGAGAATGGGAACATTTATGGAAAACTTTAATGTTGCTGATATTTGGAGAGAGAAGTTTCCTGATGATATAGCTTTTACCTGGAGTAACCGTTCAGGTTCAAGGAAATCACATATTGATTTCTGGTTAATTTCAGACAGTCTATCCAAGGATAATGTGACGGTCAGTATTCTTACAACACCACTTACTGACCGTAGAGCAATTTATATAAATTTGCAACTTTTTGCATCTAATAATATCCATAGATCTTCATACTGGAAGTTAAATAGTTCAGTCTTGGGGCATACAGCAGTAAAATCTGAAATGAAACGATTAATAAAACACTTTAATGACAAGGGTAAAAGTGAGCAGTCCTATGGTATAAATTGGGAACTTTTTAAATTCGAGACAGGTAAATTTCTAAGACAATATGGAGCTAAAATGGCTAAATGAAAGGCAGAAGAAGAAAAACTAATTGTTCAAATTTCCTCAGTATATCAGCTACCCCCAGCTGAAGTGTCGGAGGAGGACAAATTGCAACTTAGGACCCTTCAATTCAAACTTGAAGTGCTTTACCGCCAAAGAGCTGAAGGAGCTCTTGTTCAGTCAAGAAAAAGGTGATAGAAGAGGGAGAACAGAATTCTGCTTATTTTTTTTCTGCTTAGAAAAACACAGATCTAAAACCAATACTATTCATCAGCTGAACATAAATGGTACGGTCACTGATGATGCCAAAACCATCTCTCAATTTTGCTGTAATTTTTACTCAAAACTATCCGATTCAAATTATAATGCAGATGTTGCTACCCAGCTAGTTAACTCTGTAAATACTGTAAAAGTGATAGAAAACTCAGAGAGGCATTATTGTGACAGCCTGCTTACTGAAGAAGAAGTATTGAAATCTATTGATCTTCTCAAAAACAACAAATCTCCAGGCACTGATGGTTTGGTGGCAGAGTTTTATAAATCATTTTCTTCTCAGTTAGCACCTTTTTTGTTCCAGGTCTTTAATGAAGGTATTGAAAGTGGCACTCTTCCCCCAAGCCTCACTCGAGGACTTATCACTTTAATTCCTAAGCCTAAAAAGGATTTACTTTCTATTGACAACTGGAGCCCAATAAGCCTCTTGAATAATGATTCTAAATGTACGACTTTGCTGCTGGCCAGAAGAATTAAAGATGTTTTAGATGATATCATAGATGAGACACAGGCTTTATGAAGAACAGGCACGTCTCCAGTAACATTAGACTTGTTTTAGATCTTCTGGACTACTCAGACCTAATATCAGATGATTCATTTATCCTCCTCCTAGACTTCTACAAAGCCTTTGATTCAACTGAGCATGAATTCATATTTCTCTCACTCAGAAAGCTTGGCTTTGGTGATATCTTCTACAATGCTGCCAAAGCTCTGTACTCAAATGCAAATAGCTCTGTTAGAATGAAAAATGGCACAACATCTAGATTTAGTTTAAATCGTGGAGTTCGCCAAGGGTGCCCAATCAGCCCTTATCTTTTTTTTACTTTGCACTCAAATTCTTGCCTCTCATATTTCTGGTAGTGCTATGAAAGGTATAAACATAGCAGGCAGAGAGGTCATCGTCAATCAATTGGCTGATGATGCTACAATTTTTCTTCAAAATGCCAGTCAGGTGCCGATTGCCCCACAAGTTATTGATAATTTTTCTAAAGCTTCTGGCTTGATCTTGAATTTAAACAAACGTCATTTACTGCCTGTTAAAAATTGTAATGATCAAAGTATTTGTAATATATCTGTTCAAAATGAAGCAAAGATCAGAAAAACAGAATTATCTCAAATTTTCCTCCAATTATTAAAAAAACACAAACCAAACTAAATCAGTGGTTGCAAAGAGATTTAACCCTAAGAGGAAGAGTCTTGCTCTCAAAAGCAGGAGGTCTATCTCGACTGACTTATGCAGCCAAAGTAAAACTTGTAAGGATATTGACCGTATGCTCTTTAACTTCCTCTAGAAGAACAGATGGCATTACATTAGAAAAAGTGTAGTGATGAATGATTATGAACATGGTGGACTCAGTGTCTTTGATTTCACAACTCTAAATAATACATTCAAAATTAGTGGGCAAAACATTTTCTTAAAAATCCTTTTTCAATTTGGAATTTTATTCCTCATTACATTTTTTCTAGGTTTGGTGGCTTAAACTTTATCTTAGGTTGCGACTACAATATAGATAAACTTCCAGTAAAGCTTTCACTATTTCACAAACAAGTTCTGTTAGCATGGTCCCTAATATATAAACATAATTTTACACCCCATAAATACCTGATTTGGAACAATAAAAACATATCACACCCAAATAAATCATTATTTTTCTCTAATTGGGTTGAGAAACAGGTTGTCTTAGTGAATCAGATGTTTAATAGTAATGGGCAGCCTACTGTCATGATCCCTGTCTGTTAAGTCTATTTTTGTTCACTTTTATTTTTGCACATTCATGTCTGTTTTATGTTTTGCATGTTCTAATTTTCCTTTTCTGTTTTAGATTGATTCCGCTCACCTCGCCCCGCCTTTCCTCACTGACTCCCTCATGTGTCACTCACCTCGTCTCCTCCCACTGCTGCTCTCCGTCCTGCATGCTGCTCCTCACACCTGTCCTGCATCACTGATTAGTCATAGTATAATACTCACCTGCACACTCACCTCCTTGTCAGTCCGTTGTTCTCCTTAGTTCACGTTCCGGCTCTGTAGTTTGTTCTCGTCTTGCCTTATTGTTAGCGACTCTGCCAGTTATCCGTCTCTGCTCTTGCCTGATCCCTGTCTGTACCTTTGCCTGTGAGTTTTTGGATCTCTGGTTTTTGACTCGGACTGTATTAAAGATTCGGATTTTTGCTTCACGTCAACCGGTCTCTTGAGTCGTGCATTTGGGTCCTGCTTTATTCTGTGTTCAAGTCCATGGTTCATGACAGCTACGTCCTATTCAGAATTCTTAAACACATAAATTCCCAGCCGCGCCCAAAGAATATGCTGAACTCTTATAGGTATCTTAATGCTATTCAAAGCTATTCAACCAAACTTACAGTTTCTGTTCTATCTGTTTCTCTCCCCAATCCTGTAGATACAGAAATAGGGAAAATCTGACAAACTGCAAAAACAGTAATAGGAATACTGGTGCTTTATGTCAGAGAGAATCTTTATCTGTTCCATATGTGGTTTCTTACTGGAGTTCTTTTGTAAGTGATATTAATTGGAAAAGAGAATGGACAATTCCCAACAAATATCTTGTAACAAACAAGGTAAAAGAAGTCTCATTTAAAATGATTCATAAATATTATCCTGCAAACCATTACATGACGAAGTTTAGGAGGGACATTGACGTGAACTGTTCTTTTTGTGGACCATTCAGCGCCTTTTCTGGATCTGCTCACACCCCACGACATTCTGGAAGGACTTCAGCAGATTTATTATTGGACAGCTCTACAAGGACTTCACTTTAAAATGGGAAATGTTGTGTTTTGTTTTTTCAGAAGGCAGAGAAAAGAAGATGTATTTTTTATCATAAATTTGTTAATTATACTCGCAAAATACTATCTCCACAAATGCAAGTACAGTAACCAAAAACCTGCTTTTGAGCATTTCTCTCATGATTCTCTCTCATGTATAAAAATGATCAGTGGCTTACTTAACAAAAACGCCGCAAAAACAATTACTATCTGTACTATTGACAAACTGTTTGATTGTATGTAATACTTTAATATTACACCCCCGGCATGTGTTCTAGTTTGTATACAAGTTGTTGCTTTGTATACTTATATTTTTTGCTAAATAAAGCATTGAAAAAAAAACAAACAAAAAAAACAGATGTGCTCGGTTTGAAGCACCTCACGGTTGTCTTCATTTCCGTTTGTTCATTCAGTTCACCTCGAACCTTTGTCTCCATAGTACAGAGAATTACAACTAACTGTACTCTCATTTTGAGATGGCTTTAATTGTTTGTTAACTTTTCTAAATGAAAAAGAAAAAAAAGATGTACTCAGGATGTCTGCTTATCAATACATAATTTTGCTTTTATCTTACATTTCCTTTGGCAACCTAAACCTCTTTTCCCCATACCAATAAAGCCCTTTTGAATGAGATGTATTGATTTTATTTTGTTTATGGTGTGCATGTAGCACCATTATTTGTTAGACCAATTATCAATTATACTTTAATATGTCAAAAAACATATCGTCTTATTGATAACAATAGGAACACATATTAGCGATATAAACTTATTTTTACCATGTGAGTAAATTCACTTGAGTATATAGATCATTTTATTTATGTATGGTGTGCAGTCTGGGGTTATTTATTTATTGGACCAAATATCAGTTCCAATATTTAAATTTAAAAATACATCTTCCTATTGATACAAATATTAATCAAAGGCAGTGACCTCCCACCATCAAGTCAAAACATTGAACATTATACCCCACACTATATAATTAAGAACCTCATTACCAGTTCACTCTACCAACTACGGTTGCAAATTTCACTTTTTCCTTTTCAAATGTTGAAAGCATAATCAAACCAATTAATCACTGATAAAAAAGAGTGCACATCTTTTTCTCAGTTCAAATTTTATTTACATAAAACACAAACACTGAAGCAAAAGAGCTGGTACAGATGTCACAGAGGATCCCAGAGTCAGGGGTCAGGGGTGAGGTTCAGGAGCTGTAGGCAGGGGAGCCACGATATACATAGGTGTTATATGGTTGTTACGTTTGTAACTGACACGTCCATGCTCTGTTCAAGATCTGTAAAAATTATATTAAAAAAAGAAAAGTATGATCAAGAAATAAAAAGTAAAACACACTAATGAACATACTTTTAATTTATTTGAATTTACTTTTTTTTTATTTATCGTAAGGCTCTTCTAATAAATAACATGACTCATTTACTTTATTTAGACCTTCATCCTCCTGTATATATTTCAGGGAGCTAATTTACTTTAGTCTAAGTTTTGTGTGTGTAAAACTCATGTTTACCTGTTGCATTTGGCTGCAGAAGTGACTGCAGTATCCTGGAGGAGGGTCTTCAGAGTAAATAGCCTGCAGTACTCCCTTTCCTCTGTCCCAACATATCCTGTAAAAGAAATAAAAATCATACTGACCAATGACTACCACACTCTGCTGTGGTCCATGACTAGTTATGACATCAATGCTGCGTGTAATGACATATAATCCAGACCATCCAGATGTATACCAGGTGTGCTGCTTTTATACAGCCTTCCACATTCACAGCAGGTCCCAATGCTGTACATAGCATAGAACGCCTTTCAGTATGATGCAGAACACCTGCTCCATGTAGCAAAACCTGAACCAAAAATGAACATTTCCATAGAGCTGGTGAAAACAGGCATTAGCAACTCAGTATTGTGTACCATTGTACCCTTCATTAAAGCACTTACTGTCAAGCCAATGAGAATGTGCCTGACTCCTGAAGCTGGTAGTGGACACAGCGTCTGAGGGTGGTGCATACAAGAGCCAGTCTTAAATTTGCCTGATCTCCTTCCAGGAGGACCACTTCCTTGAGGATTTCAGAGAGCACACGTGCTGGCAACTGTAAAATATAGGTTAGGCAAAAACATCTGAAAGATTTCACAGTGAGTGGGCTTAAGTTGTCAGAAATATTAACATTGAAAATTAAAGGCAAAAACACCTAACACCATAAACCATTTCCCAGATGTTTTAGTTCCTCTGGAGTGCCTGTGTTGTGTTCAGCAGTGTTCACTGGTTGGAGTTTAAAAAAATTCTTCAATGGAGATTACCTCCAATACGAAGCACCTGTTGGCCTTTCCAGACGCAACCTTTGGGGAAAAAACCCATAAGTAAGTAAGTAAACAAGTAAGAAGGTAAGCAGGTAAGTAAACAGGTAAGTAAGTAAGCAGGTAAGTAAGCAGGTAAGTAAGTAAGCAGGTAAGTAAGTAAGCAGGTAAGTAAGTAAGCAGGTAAGTAAACAGGTAAGTAAGTAAGCAGGTAAGTAAGCAGGTAAGTAAGTAAGCAGGTAAGTAAGCAGGTAAGTAAGCAGGTAAGTAAGTAAGCAGGTAAGTAAACAGGTAAGTAAGTAAGCAGGTAAGTAAGTAAGCAGGTAAGTAAGCAGGTAAGTAAGTAAGTAAAATTAAGTAAGCAGTATAAGTACAGGTAAGTAAGTAAACAGGAAAGTAAGTAAGTACAGGAAAGTAAGCAGTATAAGTAAGCGGAGTAAGTAAGTAAGCAGGTAAGTAAGTAAGCAGGTAAGTAAGCAGGTAAGTAAGCAGGTAAGTAAGTAAGCAGGTAAGTAAGTAAGCAGGTAAGTAAGTAAGCAGGTAAGTAAGTAAGCAGGTAAGTAAGTAAGCAGGTAAGTAAGCAGGTAAGTAAGTAAGCAGGTAAGTAAGTAAGCAGGTAAGTAAGCAGGTAAGTAAGCAGGTAAGTAAGTAAGCAGGTAAGTAAGCAGGTAAGTAAGCAGGTAAGTAAGCAGGTAAGTAAGTAAGCAGGTAAGTAAGTAAGCAGGTAAGTAAGCAGGTAAGTAAGTAAGCAGGTAAGTAAGCAGGTAAGTAAGTAAGCAGGTAAGTAAGCAGGTAAGTAAGCAGGTAAGTAAGCAGGTAAGTAAGTAAGCAGGTAAGTAAGCAGGTAAGTAAGCAGGTAAGTAAGTAAGCAGGTAAGTAAGCAGGTAAGTAAGTAAGCAGGTAAGTAAGTAAGCAGGTAAGTAAGCAGGTAAGTAAGCAGGTAAGTAAGTAAGCAGGTAAGTAAGCAGGTAAGTAAGCAGGTAAGTAAGCAGGTAAGTAAGTAAGCAGGTAAGTAAGTAAGCAGGTAAGTAAGCAGGTAAGTAAGCAGGTAAGTAAGTAAGCAGGTAAGTAAGCAGGTAAGTAAGCAGGTAAGTAAGTAAGCAGGTAAGTAAGCAGGTAAGTAAGCAGGTAAGTAAGTAAGCAGGTAAGTAAGTAAGCAGGTAAGTAAGCAGGTAAGTAAGGTATAAGTAAGTAAGAAAAGTAAGCAGATATAAGTAAGTACGGTAAGTAAGCAGGTAAGTAAGCAGGTAAGTAAGCAGGTAAGTAAGTAAGCAGGTAAGTAAACAGGTAAGTAAGTAAGCAGGTAAGTAAGCAGGTAAGTAAGTAAGCAGGTAAGTAAGCAGGTAAGTAAGTAAGCAGGTAAGTAAGTAAGCAGGTAAGTAAGCAGGTAAGTAAGTAAGCAGGTAAGTAAGCAGGTAAGTAAGTAAGCAGGTAAGTAAACAGGTAAGTAAGTAAGCAGGTAAGTAAGCAGGTAAGTAAGTAAGCAGGTAAGTAAGTAAGCAGGTAAGTAAGTAAGCAGGTAAGTAAACAGGTAAGTAAGTAAGCAGGTAAGTAAGTAAGCAGGTAAGTAAGTAAGCAGGTAAGTAAACAGGTAAGTAAGTAAGCAGGTAAGTAAACAGGTAAGTAAGTAAGCAGGTAAGTAAGCAGGTAAGTAAGCAGGTAAGTAAACAGGTAAGTAAGCAGGTAAGTAAGTAAACAGGAAGCAGGCAGTAAGTACAGGAAGTAAACAGGTAAGTAAGTAATATAAGTAAACAGGCAAGTAAGTAAAGTAAGTAAGCAAGGTATAAGTAAGGGTGGTAAGTAAGTAAGCATAAACAGGTAAGCAAGCAGGTAAAGGAAGTGAAGTATAAGTAAGCATAAGTAAGTAAGAGATGATAAGTAAAGCAAGTACAGGTAAGTAAGTAAAGCAGGTATAAGTAAGGTAAGTACAGGTAAGTAAGTACAGGTATAAGTACAGGTAAGTACAGGTAAGAAAGTATAAAGTAAGCAGGTAAAGCAAAAGAATATATAAATTAAAGTAAGCATAAGTAAGTAAAGGGTAAGTAAAAAGTAAGCAGAAGTATAAGTATAAGCAGTAGTAAGCAGGTAAACAGGTAAAGTAAGCAGGTAAAGTAAGCATATAAGTAAAGTAAGTACAGGTAAGTAAAACAGGTAAAGTAAGCAGTGAAGTAAGTAAGCTATAAGAAGTAAGTAACATAAGTACAGGTAAGAAGGTATAAGTAAGTAAGCGGGTAAGTAACGGTAAGTAACAGGTATACAGTAAGAAGCAGGTAAGTATGGTAAGTATAAGCAATAAAGTAGTAAACGGTAAGTAAGTATAAGGTAGTAAGTAAGGTAAGTAAGTAAGTGGGTAAGTATAAGTACAGGTACAAGTACAGGTAAGTATAAGCAAAGTACAGGTAAGTAAATGGCTATAAGTACAGGTAAGTAAACAGGTAAGTAAGTAAGCAGTATAAGTATAAGTAAGTACAGGTGTAAGTAAGCTATATATAAGTAAGTAAGTACAGGTAAGTACAGGTAAGTGTATATAAACAGGTAAGCAAGTAAGGTATAAGTAATATAAGCAGGTAAGTAAGTAAGCAAGGTAATACAGGTAAGTAAGTAAGCAGATGGTAAGTAAAGGTAAGCAATATAAGTACAGGTAAGTACAGGTATAAATAAGTAAACAGCAAGGTAAGTAAATTATAAGCAAAGGAAGTAAGGAGAAGTAGGTAAGTAATATAAGTAAGGTAAACAAGTAAGCAGGTAAAGTAAGTTATAAGTACGGTAAGTATACAGGTAAGTACAGGTATAAGTAAGGTAAGCTATATAAGTAAGGGTGTAAGTACAGTAAGTACAGGTATAAGTAAGTAACAGGTATAAGTAAGTGATAAAGTATAAGCAGGTAAGTATAAGTGGGTAAGTATAAGTACATATAAGTAATATAAGTACAGGTATATAATATAAGTACAGGTAAGTAAGTAAGTATACAATAAGTAAATAGGGTACAATATAAGTAAGTATATAAGTATAAGGTATATACAGGTAAGTAAGCAAGTAAGTAATATAAGCAATAAGTAAGGCAGTAAGTAAGTAGGGTATAATATAAGAATAAAGTAAGTATAAGTAAGTAAGTGGGTATAAGCAATAAGTAAGCAATATAAGTACAGGTATAAATATAAGCAATATAAGCAAATGGTAAGCAATAAGTAAGCAATATAAGTAATATAAGTGAGTAAGTGGGTTATAAAACAGTAAAGGTAAGTACAGGTATAATATGTAATAGTAAGCAATAGTAAGCAATAAAACAGGTAAAAGTAAGTAAGCAAGTAAGTATAAGTAAATATAAGTAAGTAAATAAGTAAGCAGGTAAGTATAAGCATATAAGTACAGGTAAGTAAGTAAGCATAAGTAAGGTATAAGTAAACAGATTATAAGTATAATATAAAGGTGGGTAAGTAAAGAGGTAAAGTAAGTAAGCAGGTATGAAGTAAGTAAATATTATAAGTAACGGTGTAAGTAAGTACAGTAAAAAGGTAAGTAAGTAAGTACAGGTAAGTAAGTACAGGTAAGTAAGTAAGCAAACAGGTAAGTATACAGGTAAGTACATAAGTAAGGTATAAGTAAGTAATATAAGTACAGGTAAGCGGTAAGTATAAGCAAGTACAGGTAACAGGTATAAGTACAGGTATAAACAGGTATAAGTACAGGTAAGTAAGTACAGGTAAGTAAGTACAGGTATAAACAGGTATAAGTAAGGTAAGCAGTATAAACAGGTAAGTAAGTACATAAGTAAGTACAGGTAAGTAAGTACAGGTAAGTAAACAGGTAAGTAAGTACAGGTAAGTAAACAGGCAAGTGAAGTACAGGTAAGTAAGTACAGGTAAGTAAACAGGTAAGTACAGGTAAGTAAGTAAGGCAAGGTAAGTACAGGTAAGTATACAGCAAGTAATAAGGCAATATGAAGTACAGGTAAACAGGAAGTAAGTACAGGTATAAATGAAGTAAGCAGGTATAAGTAACAGGTGAAGTAAGTACAGGTATAAGTAAGTAAGTATAAGCAGGTAAGTAACATAAGTAAACAGGTAAGTAAGTACAGGTAAGTATAAGTAAAGGTAAGTAAGCAGGTGAAGTAAGGGGTATAAGTAATATAAGTAATAAACAGGTAAGTAAGTAAGTAAGTAAAGGTAAGTATAAGTAAACAGGTATAAGTAAGTAAGTATAAGCAAGTAATTAAGTACAGGTAAGTAAGTGGTAAGTATACAGGTAAAATAATATAAGTAACAGTATAAGTAAGCAAGGTATAAGCAATAAAAGGTATATACAGGTACAAGTAAGTAAGCAAGTGGGAAGCAATAAAGCAGGTATAAGGCTATAAAAGTAAATATAAGTATAAGTAATATATACAGGTATATAATTAAGGGTATAAGTAATATAAGTAAGAGTAAATAGGTAAGCGGGTATAAGTAAGTACAGGTGTAGTAAGTATATAAGGTAATAAGTAAGTACAGGTAAGTAAGTAATAAGTACAGGTATAAGTACAGGTATAAGTAAAGTAAGTACAGGTAAGTAAGTGGGTAAGTAAACAGGTAAGTAAGGTATAAGTATATAAGTACATAAGTAAGCGGTAAGTACAGGTAAGTACAGGTATAAGTACAGGTATAAGTAAGGAATTAAGTATAAGTAAACAGGTAAGTAAGCAGGTAAGTAAGTATATAAGTAAGGTATAAGGTAAGTAAGCAAGTAAGGCAGGGTAAGTAAGTACAGGTATAAGTAAGCAGGTAAGTATATAAGTAATATAAGGTGTAAGTAAGCAGGTAAGTAAACGGTAAGTAAGTATAAACAGGTATAAGTAATAAGTAAGTACAGGTAAGTAAGCAGGAGTAAGTACATAAGTAAGGTAAGCAAGTATAACAGGTAAGTAAAGTACAGGTAAGTACAGGTAAGTAAGCAAGCAGGTATATACAGGTTACAGTAAGTATACAGGTAAGTACATAATGCAAAGCTATTACAGGTAATAGTTAAGGCAAGAGGTAAGCAAGTACAGGTATAAATAAGTATACAGGTAAGTACAAGTACAGGTATACAGGTATATACAGGTAAGTAAGTATACAGGTTATAAGTACAGGCAGGTAAGTATAAAGGTATACAGGTATAAGTACAGGTAAGTAAACAGGTAAGTAAGTACAGGTAAGTGGTATAAGGTATATAAGTACAGGTAAGTACAGGCAAGGCTATAAGTACAGGTACAAGATAAGGTAAGTACAGGAAGTAAGCAGGTAAGTACAGGTAAGTACAGTAAGTACAGGTAAGTACAGGTAAGTAAGTAAGCAGGGTAAAGTAAGTGTATAAGTAAGGTTATGGGTAAGTAAGTAAGCAGGTAAGTAAACAGGTAAGTAAGTAAGCAGGTAAGTAAACAGGTAAGTAAGTAAGCAGGTAAGTAAGTAAGCAGGTAAGTAAACAGGTAAGTAAGTAAGCAGGTAAGTAAGTAAGCAGGTAAGTAAGTAAGCAGGTAAGTAAGCAGGTAAGTAAGCAGGTAAGTAAGTAAGCAGGTAAGTAAGCAGGTAAGTAAGCAGGTAAGTAAGTAAGCGGGTGGTATAAGTTATAAGTAAGGTAAGTTGAAGTAAGTAAGCAGATGAAAACAGGTAAGTGCGGGTAAGTAAAGGTAAGTATAGTATAAGTAAGTAAGGTATAACAGGTAAAGTACAGGTAAGTAAGTACAGGTGTGATAAGTAAGCGGGTAAGTATACAGCAAGTAAGTAAGCAGGTAAGCAGGTAAGTACAGGTAAGTAAAAAGTAAGTATAAGCAGGTATGGTAAGTACAGGTAAGCAATAAGTAAGCAGGTAAGTTATAAGTATAAGTAAGGCAAGTAAGCAGGTAAGTAAACAGGTAAGTAAGCAGGTAAGTAAGCAGGTAAGTAAGTAAACAGGTAAGTAAGCAGGCAGGTAAGTAAGCAGGTAAGTAAGTAAACAGGTAAGTAAGTAAGCAGGTAAGTAAACAGGTAAGTAAGTAAGCAGGTAAGTAAGTAAGCAGGTAAGTAAGCAGGTAAGTAAGTACAGGTATAAACAGGTAAGTAAGCAGTAAGTACAGGTAAGTAAGCAGATAAACAGGTAAGTAAGTAAAAGGTAAGTGGGTAAGTGGTGGGTAGTAAACAGGTAAGTAAGTAAGGCAATAAGTAAGTACAGGTAAGCAGGTAAGTAAGTAAGCAGGTAAGTAAGCAGGTAAGTAAGTAAGCAGGTAAGTAAGTAAGCAGGTAAGTAAGCAGGTAAGTAAGCAGGTAAGTAAGTAAGCAGGTAAGTAAGTAAGCAGGTAAGTAAGCAGGTAAGTAAGTAAGCAGGTAAGTAAACAGGTAAGTAAGTAAGCAGGTAAGTAAGTAAGCAGGTAAGTAAGTAAGCAGGTAAGTAAGCAGGTAAGTAAGCAGGTATGTAAGTAAGCAGGTAAGTAAGTAAGCAGGTAAGTAAGCAGGTAAGCAGGAGTAAGTAAGTAGGAACATAAACATAAGTAAACAGGTAAGAGTGTAAGTAAAGTAAGTGGCAGGTATAAGTAAGGTAAGTAAGTAAGTAAGTACAGGTAAGTATACATAAGTAAACAGGTAAGTACAGGTAAGTAAGTAAGCAGGTGAAGTTATGTAAGTAAGTGAAGTAAGCAGGTAAGTAAGTACAGGTAAGTAAGCAAGCAGGTAAGCAGGTAAGGTAATATAAGTAAGCAGGTAAGTACAGGTAAGTACAGGTAATATAAGTAAGTAAAGTAAACAGGTATAAGCATAAGGTAAGCAGGTATAAGCAGATAAAGTACAGGTAAGTAGTGTAAGCAATATATAAGAAGTAGTAAGGAAGTAAGTATATAAGCGGGTTATAAGCAAGTACAGGGTGAAGTAAGTAAGCACAGGTAAGTAAGTAAGTGTATAAGTCAGGTAAGTAAGCAGGTAAGTGTAAGCAAGAAGTAAGGTAAGTAAGCAAAGGTAAGCAAGTAAGGTAAGGTAAGTAAGGGTAAGCAAAGTAAGTAAGTACAGGTAAAACAGTAAAGTAATATAAGTAAGTAAGCAGGAAGTACAGGTAAGCAGTAAGAAGTAAGTACAGGAAGGCAAGGATAAGTAAGCAGGTAAGTATATACAGGTATAAGCAAGTAAGTAAGCAGGTAAGTAAGCAGGTAAGTAAGTAAGGAGGTAAGGAAGTAGGTAAGTAAGTAAGCAGGTAAGTAAACAGGTAAGTAAGAAAAGGTAAGGCAGGTAAGTAAGTGGTTATAAGTAAGCAGGTAAGTAAGCAAGGAGAAGTAAGTACAGGTAAGTAAACAGGCAAGTAAGTAAGCAAGTAAGCAGGCAAACAGGTAAGTAAGTACAGGTAAACAGGTGAAGTAAGTACAGGTAAGTGTAAGTAAGTACAGGTAAGAAGTAGCAGGTAAGTAAACAGGTAAGTAAGTAAGCATAAGCAGGTGTAAGTAAGCAGGTAAGTAAGTAAGTATAAACAGGTAAGCAAGGTAAGTAAACAAAGTAAGTAAGTAAGTACAGGTGAAGTAAGCAGGTAAGTACAGGTAAGTAAGCAGGTAAGTGCATAAGTAAGGTAAGTAAGGATGAAGTACAGTAAGTGTAGAAACAGGAAGTAAGTAAGCAGGAAGTAAGTGTAAGTAAAGCAAGCAGGTAAGTAAGCAGGTAAGTAAGTAAGCAGGTAAGTAAGCAGGTAAGTAAGCAGGTAAGTAAGCAGGTAAGTAAGTAAGCAGGTAAGTAAGCAGGTAAGTAAGTAAGCAGGTAAGTAAGCAGGTAAGTAAGTAAGCAGGTAAGTAAGTAAGCAGGTAAGTAAGCAGGTAAGTAAGTAAGCAGGTAAGTAAGCAGGTAAGTAAGCAGGTAAGTAAGTAAGCAGGTAAGTAAGCAGGTAAGTAAGTAAGCAGGTAAGTAAGTAAGCAGGTAAGTAAGTAAGCAGGTAAGTAAACAGGTAAGTAAGTAAGCAGGTAAGTAAGTAAGCAGGTAAGTAAGTAAGCAGGTAAGTAAGCAGGTAAGTAAGTAAGCAGGTAAGTAAGTAAGCAGGTAAACAGGAAGTATAAGTAAGGTAAGCAGGTAAACAGGTAAGTAAGGCAGGTGGCAAGCAGGCAAGTAAGCAGGTGTAGGCAAGGTGTTATGGTATGTGTTAGTAAGTACAGGATAAGTACAGGTAAGTAAGTAAGCAGGTAAGTAAGCAGGTAAGTAAGTAAGCAGGTAAGTAAACAGGTAAGTAAGTAAGCAGGTAAGTAAGCAGGTAAGTAAGCAGGCAGGTAGATAGGTAGATAAGATAGATGCTTGCATGAAACAATCTGGATTTCTAAAGGAGTCAATCATAAACAGAAGCTGCCACTTGGTGCTACAGCCAGCCCACCTCATGTCCCCTCTTTGTGGACTTTGGGATGAGGTATGTTGGCTGCAGTGATCCTTGGAGCAATGCTCTCGCCTCATTAGTCCAGTATGCAAACCTTTGTCCATGGCTGTTGAGTGATATATTAGTGATGGAATAAAAAAGTTAACTAATGTGGAAGTCATTTTGTGGTTTTGAAAGTTACGTTTACAAATATCTTACCCATCAACCTGGAACGTTCCATCAGACTAATGCAACACCATTTGTGGATGTGTGCCATGTCCCTCTAAGGAAATTATTTTAAATAGTCACACAAGCGGTAAAGCACTCTCTAGCTTATGCTTAGCCTTGTGAAAATCGTAAACAATTTATATAGGAAATGTAATTTATGATCCACTTTTAAACTTGCTCCCATGTCAGAAGAAAAAATAATGACCTGAACAAATACTGAACAAAAATGGACCACCTGTGCTCATGCTGAGTGCATACTGTGAAGAGCGAAGATCTGTTCAGTTATGGCAGTTTAAAATTACACAAAAAATCTTTGAACAGAGACTAGAAAACAATTTACCATCAATGTGAAGATACCACAACAGGCTTAACGAGGCTTAACTTTAAAACAGCCTTTTAGGTTCACTCTTATACTAGCCAAATATTGCAATTCATAGTATCCTCAAGCAGACCTGATGGTTGTGAAGCAATGGTTGAAAATGAAATGTTGTCATTTGTCAGATCTGGCCAATTAGCTGTTTACCTGCATTGTTGGAATACTAAGAATTCTGTAGCATTCCCATACTGAACAAGCCCCAGAACAGGGCTGATTGTTATGTTACAAAACCTAAGGATGGTATGGAAACTACTGTCACCAAAGCCATCTGGTTTGAGCGAGTCCAGCAAAAATAGCTCTTTCTGTGCTGGCTTCAGTACCTGTGAACCATTTTCAAAAGAACTCACATTACGTACACCCTAAAACTAGATAAATGTACAGAAGAAACAGAGCAAAATTTTACTTAAACTGTTGATAGGATTTAAAATGGACTCACACAAACAAATAGTGATCTGCTTTTCCAGGCTGTCGACTCCAGGCAGGGATGATTATTGAGTCTTTGGACGGGAGGTCGCCCTGGCTTCTAAAGGAGTGAATTTGCAAAATTGTATGTCAAGCTATGCCAAGGTGTGTCAAGTAATACAGAAGGTCACAGGAAAAAAGAACTTACAGGAAGAGCAGCCATTGGGTCCACCGTTTTAGACTTCCGTGTTGGAATAACATACATGTCCACAATGTGGACATCTTTTCCCTACGTTGATAAAAGTTACATATCCATCATGGAAAACTGGATTACACAACAGCGATGTTTCACTGTTTAGAAAACACTATTTGAAAAAAAAAAAAAAAAAACAAAAGATAAGAAAAAAATGATAAGTGCCTACTTCTACAGGGGCATAATGCATGTTTTAATACATGACAAAACCATACGTCTTTGGGCAGCTTCTTTGACAAGTTGGAAACATGCGTTTGGCAACAGAGTAACAAAAGTAAGTACCTGTGCATTCATCTGAAACCCAATACAACATTTAATAGACTAACACTGGATTCCATACATTGAGGAAGGCCCAAGCTCCAGAAGTCTTCCCGTGCCAGACAGACGTCCCCATCCTTGACAACAATCTCTGCTCCAGATCGGGTTTGATCAAGTACATAGTTGAGCTGCGAATAATAAATCACAAAACACACCAATAGAAACCAATAGAAAACACACAAAAACATAGTGAAATCTAAACAACACATACTCAAAATTTCATTTAAGTACACACATACATACCTACCAGCATGGATTGAACAGGGTGGATATCCTTTAAATATCCCAGACCAAGCCAGTAGTCATGGTCATGTACTGACTTCTGTGGTACCAGTTGGCCAGAAATGGGCTCCTGTTCAGCTAATGGTGGTTAATCTTTTACAGTTAAAAGACGAAGGGACATCTGGAGTATAGTTAGGTTCTGCTCCTTACTAGCATAGCCTTACTGACTGACTAAAATGCATTTAAATATGTACCTTGGAAGCTGTCACCTTGAGGAATTAAGATTTCTGGCTCTTTGGACTCTGAAGAGAAGAATACAGTATAATGTAAGTCCAACTACAGTGTCTTTGTATTAACAGTTATAACACCTCTCAACACAGGCCTGATGAAAGGCTTCAGCTGTCAAACATTTATGTTTTGTTTCAGCTGAGCCCTGCTGTGCTTGACCGCGCTGCCACACCCTTTTCTGAAATGGAGGCTATGACGTATGGCCTAGACCAGTTGGCTTCCAGTCGCCCTCCTTTTCGGCCTTTCTTTCTTTCACCTGCTTCAAGGACCTCATCACCAACGTTGAAGTGGAAGGATTTCACATTCTGTCTTTTGTTTGTATCATATGCCCACTTTTGTCTGTCCTGCACATATTTTATGTTCCGGTAAATCTGAGAAAATATTAAATGCTTTAAAAGTCATGGTTATTTAAAACAACAATATATTTTAGGTTCTTAGACGCATATATTTCCATTTCACCGTCACCTTTACATGCAGATCTGCAGCTTCTGCAGTCTTGGCCTCCAGGTGTTCTTCTGTCTTCTCTACCACAACAACACATTTGTCATCCCCCTCTTCTTGCGTGATGTTTATCACACCTGGTGTGCAGGGGTGTCTTCCAAACAGAGCACAATATGGTGTGTACTTGGTTGATCTCTGTTAGAAAAAAAAGCACAATCAATAGCATTTTACAGTTCTTCTATCTTGGTGAACATGGTTCCATCAGACATTCTTACACTATATTACCTGTTTAGATGTGTTGATGCCTGCCACAATCCCCCTTAGATGGATGTCCCAATCGTTTTGATCCTCGCCACAGTGTTTGGCAAACGCAGTCTTTATATTTCAATTGGTGTGCTCATCCTGTCCATTGGCCTGGGGATGGTAGGCTGATGTAATGCAGTGTTTGACACCCAAAGCCTCAAAAACACCACGGTTGACCTGCAGACATTAGTGTATGCCTTGAAAGATACAGTATGATTCATTACAAATACTCTATGTCACTAATACACTGTTTTTAAATACATTACTGTACCTCATTTGCAAATTCCCGCCCTTGGTCAGTAATAATCCTCTCTACAAGTCCAAAGCCAAGCAGAATATTGACTATTTTTCTGGACACCTCAGTGGCTGTCAGAAAGAACCTGCAACATAAAATGCAGATCGTTTCCAACATCTGTAGCATCCATGACTGTCATGTTCTCTGTTCTTTTTATCCAAAAACTTTGCATTTACCAACTTCAAAGGGAGTTACACCAAAACACACACACACACACACACATACAAAATCTGTGTGACATGCATCACAATTTACATGGAACTTATCAGATCTAATGGGCAGGTACAAAGAGCATAGCCTACTTAACCTTCAGAATAACAGATAACTCAAAAAGTCAAAAACTCACCCATTTTTTGACATCCTCCTGTACGGTTTTCCAATGGTAGGATGCTAAGACTTTTTCCAATGTACGGCGTCTTCCAGGATGACCCCACTGCCCAGGTTGTCATGGTAACTCCTCAATATATCGCAAACTTGCGACTGAAACACTACCAAGTGGAGCTTGCCCTGATAGCTGTAATACAACTGCTCATCTAATGTAGCAGGAAAATACAACATTCATTTGTATGGCCACCGTACAAACCACGCCCCCTACAAACCACACCCCCTACAAAACACGCCCACTTGTGCTATTTAGCTTAGCTTTAGCATTTTAGTTTCCATTGGTTAGGTTTAGGGGTAGCTCATTGGGGTAGGCGTGTTTTCAGAGCCGGCCCGAGGCATAAGCGACATAAGCGGCTGCTTAGGGCCCCGTCGCAACCAGGGGGCCCCCAAGAGCGAGGAAGTGAATGTTCACAAGCCGTTCAGAAGCAAACTACAGTGAGATCAGCCAGGCTGTGAAGGGGAATGAGGTGCTGAGAGGAAAAGTCAGGAACAAACAGAGCCCCACCTCAGAATCAACAGTTTAAGTCGATGTTTTACATCGGAGGATTCGTTTAACGCTGTTTTAGGCTGTTTCTCAAGTCTGTTCATTAAAACGAATATTTACGTAATGTTCTTGAACGCACCACACAACACAGCGTCTCTGCACCAGAAAAGCGGCAACCTCCGGTCCAAAAAAATGAAGCCAATGCGGAAGTGCAAATAATTGCTATACCACGAGCGTCCGCTTGAGGCTGGCTGCAGGAAAACTGGAAGTTCCATCTGAACACATGTTAAACAGCCGGTTTTTACACACAAAATAAACGGGTTCACAGCCTGGTTCAAAACACCAAACCTGTCTCATCAGCTAGGTTCTTATTGTGCTTTCACTGTACGGGGGGTGAATTTTTTTGTACCACGATCGTTTGGATTATATTTAGGATAAACCTCACTTCACGGTGATTGGCGCGTCTCATTTGATTGACAGATAGCTCAGCAGGCAGAGGCTCTGTTCCTGTCAACCAGAATGCTAGCTAGCAGGCTGACAGGAAGTCGCGCTTAGTGGGCGGGCAGTTAGGTTGATCCAAAGTTCGGTTGAGACCGCGATTTCAATACGGAAGCATCCACGGATTGGCTTCAAAAGCCGTTTTACTCCGCCTACTCCGCCCACAGGGTTTGTCCAATTCTTTCTACAGTCTGTGGCACCGGAGCAGTACAGACATGCTAACTGGAGTCCCGGTAAACTCGTGGTTTTCTTGAGTTTCTGTTACCAAATGACTCCACACAGAGTTTAGTCTCTTCTTAGCGGGAAGCTGAGCTGTGTAGTAGTGGTGTAGCTGTGTACTTTTGGTATCGATCCCTTTAGCAAAGTATGGATACCAAATGAGTTCTATAAAATACGTCTCACAACCGCTTCTCCGCCGAGCGCCTCCCTGCCTCTCTCTCTTCCAGACTGTTCTGGCTTTACTGCCAGTCCGTGTCACATGGCTTTAAGGACCAATCAGACATGTCAATCCTGCCGTACTATGTGACTCTGAGGACCAATCATTAATGAGTAACAGATTCAAGCAACTCCACTTGCTCGCATATAAAGTCATTTTATAGTTTGCGATGTGAACCTGGCTGTCTTTCTCACTCATTGTGGTCCTTTAGTAAACTTTAAAATTGTAAGAAAACGTAAAAAAATCCTGACTTGTGCTTCTTACATTTTTGTTTCAAATTAGTTGGTACACAGCAAAAACTGGAGTGTTGAATTCTCAGTGTTAAACATTTCAGGGTTGATTTTAACACTCAGAGTGTTATTTTAACTCCAGTCAGAGTGAATGGTCTTCAGTGTTGGAGTTATTTGGCAGCGTTAAATCAACCAGTGTTATTCCAACACTGTAGAGAGTCAGTTGATCCAAGCGCCGCCTACTGCAATTTCAAATCTGGGGGGCAGAGTTTTCCCATCATGCCTTAGTGCAGAGTGTTAAGCTGGGTTCAGATGTTTTAGATGTATTTAGATGATTAGCTGTGTTTGGATGTGGCCTGTTGTACAGAAGTCACTGCTGGGATTCACTTGCACATGTTTCTTGAATTATCTTGAGTTCCTAAGTTTTTGATGCATAAACACTTTTGCACCATGAGTGTAGCTGTCTTCAAGGTTGGTCAAGTCTTGGCTGTGGTGACAGTTCAATAATAACTGTGGAGTGAGGGCAGATTGTCGTTTCAGGTCAAGCTTTGTCTTTGAGTCTGTTTCATGACTCCCTGCTCGCGGTCGAATACCTCACAATGTGAGGTGGCAGTCAGTGTTGTCAGGTGTGACCAGCACCCATTTTGTGGAACTTCCATGTCTTGTTTCTTGTTATTATCAGGTTGGTGAAAGAGGGGCAGCTGCTATCCACAGTATTTTACACCTGCTGAAATTAATTGTAATACACTCCTTAGTGTTGATTTTTTAACACTGACGCCAGTGTGGAGTACTATCAGCACTACTCAGTGTTCACCAGTGTAAATCTTTGACACCATGCAGTGTTGCAGTAACACTGGTTCAGTGTGAAAAAAGTAACACTTTGAAAAGTGTTAAATTAACACTCAAAAGAGTGGACACATATACACACTTTTCTAGAGTTAGATTTAACACTCAGTGTTAATCGAACACTGATAGCGCTGCAGACCACAGGGATAGATAAATACCATCACAGGTAAGACACGGTTTAATGAATTTAACCAGATTATAATTAATGAAGAAAACGAAGCTTGCATCAAGTCCTAATATCTGACTATAGGAGAGGATTTCATGTTACTGATAATTAAAGAGCTGTGAAGTAAATGCCTATAAAGCTAGCTGTTACTGTAATAGGGTTTATGGTTGAGGTTAAAAGCATGTAAATGAACTGCTAGCCTTCTGCTCTAAATCCTTCTAAAATGTGATGTTGTTTCAGAAAGAGGAGGATGTGCTTTAAAAGGGAGGGTGTAGGACATCAGGTTTATTTCTGACAGAGGTGGAAAAAGTACTAGACTATTGCAGTCAGGTAAAAGTACAGTTACTTTGGATAAAATGTACTTAAGTAGAAGTAAAAGTAGTAATCTGTAAATCTCCTCAAGCAAAAGTGAAAAGTAAGTCATTTAAAATTTACTTAAAGTACTGAGTTTTGATACCTGAGGAGGTTTTACAGTAAAATCTGATCTTTTCTTAATATGAAACCATTCTCTCTCTACTGACAAACTTCAGGCCATTTTCTTGTTGGCTGAAAGCTAAAATCACCTCATTTTGGCTTTTAGTCTCGTTTTTACTCAGTACTGGAAGCTTTTTAAAATGTAGTGAGTACAATACTTCCCTCAAAATGTATTTAAGTAAAAGTAAAAGTACTGCTTTTCAAAAGTATTTTAAAAAGTACACGTACACAAAAAAGCTACTCAATTACAATAACTAGAGTAAATGTAATTAGTTACTTTCCACCCCTGATTTCTGTGTTTTGTACATAAATGTAAGCTATTACCATTAACACATTAAAAAGATTGATTTTATTTTTTAGTTTGGATGCTGCTGATGAGGAGGGTCACCAAAAGAATGACTGACAGATAAGAAAAAGAGGAAGAAGACCATCTCCTTCACAAATGTCCGGTCCTACAGACTTCAGGACAGACACAGCCGTCTCCTAACAGACCGTCCAGAACAGAGAGGGGAGACGGGAAACTTTCTTCATCTGTGTGCAGAAAGGTAAAACCCAGAACATCCCAGCAGAGACAGAGGAGTGGAGGACTTCCTGATCTCCCAGAGACAACCATAGTCCTCTCCAGATCCACAACAGTCCAGCTCACAGCTCAGTTTACTGCATGCATGCCAGTGGGCCCAGAGTCTGGATCTGATAGTCACTACCATCATCTACAGGGATGATCATCAGTGGACTAAATAGATGGTTCATACACACTGGTCAAATACATGAGTCTAGTTTAACTCATTTATAGTATCAACTGAGACAAATCTCTTCAGGTTTAACTATAGTAATGCACGCAACGTTATAATAAATTCCTCTCAATATCTAAAATGTGGTTTGAAATAAAATGAACATAATCTGTAAAGTTCTGTTAACCCATTTTTCCTCCACTGGAGTTTAGATTAGTTGTACAGAGCTTAACAAATGTATCAGACCAGCTGTCATCTCTGCCTCAGAGACCATCCAGCATCATGAAGTGCTTTAATGCAGACTCTTCCATTTTCAGTCAGCTCTCCACGTTTTACCATTTTGAACAGGAATGAGGAATTTCAAACTGAATTCACCCAAATTTGAGCCGCCTCACTGGGCTTCTCTGAGAAGTCAGAAATGAATCAAGCATAACATTCAACCACTAAAACTCATTTTTCTGTTCAGGGATGACAGTAAATAACTATAATCTGAAATATTCATCAGAAATATTAATGTGCTTTACTATTAAATGTGTCTTACTAGTAAATGTGAAAATTCATGGATAACAATAATAATTCTATTTTAGCATTAAAAATATCATTTGGGTTAAAGAGCTTCTACATATTGGTGTATTAACCATTGCAGAAACATCAAAAATGATTTTGGTAATTACCAATGCTGTTAATTTAGGGCAGCTGTGGCAGAAACCTGACTGTGGTTAGGGTTAGGGTGCTCTAATACATTTGTTCAGCACTGTATATTTACAGATTATCTAGCATTGACTGCATCAGAAACAGTGATCAGCGGTTGGGGGGCCTCCAATCAAACTTTGCTTAGGGCCCCAAGTTAGCTTGGGCCGGCCCTGCGTGTTTTGGTTTGTAGCGTCTGCGGCTGCAGCTAGACCCTCCTTGATTTCTTTGTAAAATTCATCCATGTTTTCTCCGAAGAACTACAATCCCACCAAAACTGTTTTGTAATTCGTCTGGACCAACCACAATCTTCTACATCATCCTGCCAACTTCCAGCCAATCATATAGCGTGATGTCATCGACAGGCGCAGGACCCCAAGCCGATCTGACCAGCCGAGCACGTAGATGGTGCCTACACCGGAAGTCAAAAAATCGCTGCCATATCTCATCTTCTGATACCAGAAGCCACTTGGACTGAACGTCTTCTTCGCTGTTTCTCCGTGTGTCGCCACCATGTTGATGGAGGCAAACCCACCAAATAAGGAAATACAAATACACCAAAAATTAGCAAGTTTTTGGGTTAACAAGCACAGTGATAATATTACATTAATTTTAGTGAATTGATTTATGATCCAAATTTACATATGACTGAGCACAGACATGATATGAGATGGGAGAATGGCTGGCCGGATGTCGGCGTCGCCGCCATGTCGTCAGAGGCAAGTCTCTCCGTCATTGAACACAGTGGACAAGGACTGGTCACGTTTTCAGAATAACAAGCTAAAACGACAAGACTACATGGATTTACATGAATCATTTAATAAATGATCCGTGTTAAAATAATAACTGACAGTGAAACATAAAAGCAGAATCAGCTTTCTTGTTTGTCTCATGAACTCCATGATTTAAAATAAAATAATTTTATATATAAAACAGTTTCATATATGTATAGATATTTTTTATTTTGAATATTTATATTTTAATCTGATTGTTTGACATTTTTATTCCAATAACTTGTTCAAAAGGCCTTTTTCACTCGTATACGAAGTACTTCCGGTTCAGCGCTTATTGTGCCGGATCGCTTCCACCAAAATGGACCATCTGCATGAAAAATGATTTACGACTATTTATATATACTTATAACAGACTATCAGTTATTTTTTTAACATTGATCATTTATTAAATGATTCATTCAAATCCATGTAATCTCGTCATTTGAGCTTTTTATTCTGAAAACGTGCCCAGTCCCTGTCTACTGTAGTGAATGACGTAGAGACTCGCCTCTGGCGACATGGTGGCGACGTTAGCCAGCCAATCTCCCGTCTCATATCATGTCTGTTCTCAGTCATACGTGAATTTGGATAATAAATCGATTTTGTAAAATTAATGTTATGTAATGGCTGTGCTTGTTAGTCTGAAAAATCACAAATTTTTCATCTACTAATACTTCCTTATGTGACAAACTTGCCTCTTTTAACATGGCGGTGACGCATGAAGAAAACAACGAGTAATAATAACAACAAATACAGCAACAATAACAATGCTAATAATAATGATAATAATAATACTAATGATAATAATGATAATTACAATAATAGTAATAATGATAATAATACAACCATCATGTAATCATCCTGACAGTGACCAAACTACACTCTAGATGTTTCTTAAATCTGTTTTTATTTCAGACATCATGTGACGTGCTCTCTCAAGCCTTTTCTAATGTCCCCTTCTCTGCTGGTTTGCTCGCCGTCTGCTCTCGACACAGCTCTTCGGTTGGAGCCATCACAGTTGGCAGAGACAGATTCACACAATTTACCTGGGCTTTAAACTCCTCCATCTCCTCCTCCGTTAGTCTTCCGCGGCTCGCCAGGTACAGACCGTAGAGATGTCCAGAAATCTCACAGAGAGCAGAGTCTTCTTCACTTGTTGACTCTGTTTGTGCCATAGTAAACAGGATTGTGAGTTCTCTGTCTGCTTACTGGTTACAGACAAGCTGATCTGGCTCACCGTGATCCAGGCAGCATTCCAAAAAAGTGAGGTTAGAGGGTACGTTGAGTTTGTTCAACCTGACAGCCTCCCACACCAAGAGCAAGGCTAATAAATAGCATGAAACTGCAAATAAATATGGGATACTTTAAAAAAAAAAAAAAAAAGAATTTCAGAGATATTTTGGTAATTTCTTTAAAAATGTTCTGAGTTCGTGGGGATTTTGAAGGAAAATTTTTAATGTAACTGTTGTTGATGCTTTGCCTTATCCAGTCCTGGTTGTTGTTTTAAAGCAGATCAGTTCCTGCTGATCCCATATAAGACAGAAACGATATGATATGATAGGTCAACGCCGTAGCTTCACCATGAAGAGCTATGCCACCACGACCACCTCTTACATGTGCATTACTGAGTTCTCTACAACAGGGTTCTCACCCTTTTCAACCCACAACCCCCGAAATAATGGTGCCAGAGACCGGGGACCCCCAAAATAAAGGTGCC
Source organism: Cheilinus undulatus (assembly GCF_018320785.1). NCBI lineage: Eukaryota > Metazoa > Chordata > Actinopteri > Labriformes > Labridae > Cheilinus > Cheilinus undulatus. Next base: position 1,372,485 of record NC_054869.1, on the reverse strand, counting down.
AGAGACCGGGGACCCCCAAAACAAAGGTGCCAGAGACCGGGGACCCCAAAACAAAGGTGGCAGAGACCGGGGACCCCATAAATAAAGGTGCCAGAGACCGGGGACCCCCAAAATAAAGGTGCCAGAGACCGGGGACCCCCAAAATAAAGGTGCCAGAGACCGGGGACCCCCAAAACAAAGGTGGCAGAGACCGGGGACCCCATAAATAAAGGTGCCAGAGACCGGGGACCCCCAAAACAAAGGTGCCAGAGACTGGGGACCCCATAAATAAAGGTGCCAGAGACCGGGGACCCCCAAAACAGAGTGTCAGAGACTGGGACCCCAAAACAAAGGTGTAAGAGACCAGGGACCCCAAAACAAAGGTGCCAGAGACCTGGGACCCCAAAATAAAGCAGAGACTGACTCCCAAAAGACAGGTGTGTCAGAGACCGGGGGACCCCAAAACAAAAGGTGCATTACTGAGTTCTCTACAACAGGGTTCTCACCCAAAACAGAGTGAGAGACCGGGACCCCAAAAATAAAGGTGCCAGAGACAGGGGACCCCCAAAACAAAGGTGCCAGAAACGAGGGACCCCAAAAATAAAAGGGGCTGGAGACCGGGGACTCCCAAATAAAGGTGCCAGAGACCGGGGACCCCCAAAATAAAGGTGCCAGAGACCGGGGACCCCCAAAACAAAGGTGGCAGAGACCGGGGACCCCATAAATAAAGGTGCCAGAGACCGGGGACCCCCAAAACAAAGGTGGCAGAGACCGGGGACCCCATAAATAAAGGTGCCAGAGACCGGGGACCCCCAAAACAAAGGTGCCAGAGACTGGGGACCCCATAAATAAAGGTGCCAGAGACCGGGGACCCCCAAAACAGAGGTGTAAGAGACCCGGGACCCCCAAAACAAAGGTGCAAGAGACCAGGGACCCCCAAAACAAAGGTGCCAGAGACCGGGGACCCCCAAAATAAAGGTACCAGAGACTGGGGACTCCCAAAACAGAGGTGTCAGAGACCGGGGACCCCAAAAACAAAAGTGCCAGAGACCGGGGACCCCCAAAACAGAGGTGTCAGAGACCGGAGCCCCCCAAAACAGAGGTGTCAGACTGGGGACCCCTCCAAAATAAAGGTGTCAGAGACCAGGGACCCCCAAAATAAAGGTGCCAGTGACTGAAGACCCCCAAAATAAAGGTTTCAGAGACTGAGGACCCCCAAAATAAAGGTGCCAGAGACCGGAGACCCCCAAAACAAAGGTGCCAGGGACCGGGGACCCCCAAAATAAAGGTGCCAGAGACTGAGGAACCCCAAAATAAAGGTGTCAGAGACTGAGAACCCCCAAAATAAAGGTGCAAGAGACCGGGGACCCCAAAACAAAGGTGTCAGAGACTGAGGACCCCCAAAATAAAAGTGTCAGAGACCGGGGACCCCCGAAACAAAGGTGCCAGAGACCAGGGACCCCCAAAATAAAGGTGCCAGAGACCGGGGACCCCGAAATAAAGGTACCAGAGACCCGGGACCCCCAAAACAAAAGTGCCAGAGACCTGGCACCCCCAAAATAAAGGTGCCAGACACCGGGGACCCCCAAAATAAAGGTGTCAGAGACTGAGAACCCCCAAAATAAAGGTGCAAGAGACCGGGGACCCCAAAACAAAGGTGTCAGAGACTGAGGACCCCCAAAATAAAAGTGTCAGAGACCGGGGACCCCCGAAACAAAGGTGCCAGAGACCAGGGACCCCCAAAATAAAGGTGCCAGAGACCGGGGACCCCGAAATAAAGGTACCAGAGACCCGGGACCCCCAAAACAAAAGTGCCAGAGACCTGGCACCCCCAAAATAAAGGTGCCAGACACCGGGGACCCCCAAAATAAAGGTCCCAGAGACCAGGGACCCCGAAAAATAAAGGTGCTAGAGACTGGGGACCCCCAAAATAAAGGTGCCGGAGACCGGGGACCCCATAAATAAAGGTGCCAGAGACCGGGGACCCCCAAAACAGGGGTGTAAGAGACCTGGGACCCCATAAATAAAGGTGCCAGACACCGGGGACCCCATAAATAAAGGTGCCAGAGACCAGGCACCCCCAAAATAAAGGTGCCAGAGACCAGGGACCCCCAAAATAAAGGTGTCAGAGACCGGGGACCCCCAAAACAAAGGTGCCAGAGACCGGGGACCCCCAAAATAAAGGTACCAGAGACTGGGGACTCCAAAAACAGAGGTGTCAGAGACCAGGGACCCCAAAAATAAAGGTGCCAGAGACCGGGGACCCCAAAATAAAGGTGTCAGAGACTGAGAACCCCCAAAACAAAGGTGCCAGAGACCGGAGACCCCCAAAATAAAGGTACCAGAGACCGGGGACTCCAAAAACAGAGGTGTCAGAGACCGGGGACCCCAAAAATAAAGGTGCCAGAGACCGGGGACCCCAAAATAAAGGTGTCAGAGACTGAGGACCCCCAAAACAAAGGTGCAAGAGACCAGGGACCCCCAAAATAAAGGTGTTAGAGACCGGGGACCCCCAAAACAAAGGTGCAAGAGACCAGGGACCCCCAAAATAAAGGTGCCAGAGACCGGGGACCCCGAAATAAAGGTTTCAGAGACTGAGGACCCCCAAAACAGAGGTGTAAGAGACCGGGGACCCCCAAAACAAAGGTGCAAGAGAGCAGGGACCCCCAAAACAAAGGTGCCAGAGACTGGGGATCCCCAAAATAAAGGTACCAGAGATCAGGGACTCCAAAAACAGAGGTGTCAGAGACCGGGGACCCCCAAAACCAAAAGTGCCAAGGACTGGGGAACCCCAAAACAGAGGTGTCAGAGACCGGGGACCCCCAAAACAAAATTGCCAGAGACCGGGGACCCCCAAAACAGAGGTGTCAGAGACCGGAGCCCTCCAAAACAGAGGTGTCAGACTGGGGACACCCCCAAATTAAAGGTGCCAGAGACTGAAGACCCCCAAAATAAAGGTTTAAGAGACTGAGGACCCCCAAAATAAAGGTGCCAGAGACCAGAGACCCCCAAAATAAAGGTGCCAGAGACTGGGGACCCCCAAAATAAAGGTGCCAGAGACCGGGGACCCCAAAATAAAGGTGTCAGAGACTGAGGACCCCCAAAATAAAAGTGTCAGAGACCGGAGACCCCCAAAACAAAGGTACAAGAGACCGGGGACCCCCAAAACAAAGGTGTCAGAGACTGGGGACCCCCAAAATAAAGGTGCCAGAGACCAGGGATCCCACTGTACCTGAAGGTGGATGAACACAGCAACTTATATTCAAGAATAATGCAGACCGCCAATAAAAGGGGATAAATGGAAGAACTCTCTGGTACCCAGCCAAACTGGGGGCTCATGGAGGTCAGCAAAACCATGGTCTATTTTAAAGTTAAGATGTAATATCTATATTTTATATTTCAAATTGTTTAAAAAGGGCAAAAAAAATGGTGAAGAAGGTGGTGAAATTGGATTTTAAAATTGCAGAAATGGTATCAGTGGCAGAAATTAGACAAAAATGGCCAAAAAAAGGGGCAAAAATGGCTTTAAATCGGCACAAAAGTGTTAACTGAGAAAGCAAAAATAGGCAGATACTTGCAGAAATAGGTTTAACTAGAAAAACTTGGCATATCAGATAGTGAAATGGGGTTGAAATGGGAAAAACTGGGCATAAAAAGTGGTTAAAAGGGGTTAATAATGACAATAATGGGTCAACAGAGGCAACATTAAGCTTAAGTGGTGAAAATTGGTTTAGAAGTGGCAGAAAGAAGTTGTGGAAAGAGTTTAAAACTGACAAAAATAGGTGTTAAATGGCAAAAATTTGTTAAAATTGCGGGGGGGGGATAAAAGGAGTCAAAATTTGGACAAATTGGTGTAAAATGGCAACAGTGTGACTTAAAAATATTCTTAGTTCTTTAGGGAATCTGGAGACCCCCCTCTCAGTGTGTGGCAAACCCCAAGGGGGTCCTGACCCCAAGGTTGGGAACCAGTGCTATATAAAGCATCCAAACACAAGTCAGTGGTGGGATTTCTGTGCCAGTTCCTGGTCCTGCCACCACATTGCTTGTGTTCATGAAACAAGATCAGCTGGAGGTGAGCATACTGTAGTACAGCTTCACCTCCTCCACCCCAGCCTCCTGCTTTATAGACTAAAGCTCCACCTCCTCCACCCCAGCCTCCTCCTTCATAGACTAAAGCTTCACCTCCTCCACCCCAGCCTCCTGCTTTATAGACTAAAGCTCCACCTCCTCCACCCCAGCCTCCTCCTTCATAGACTAAAGCTTCACCTCCTCCACCCCAGCCTCCTCCTTTATAGACTAAAGCTTCACCTCCTCCACCCCAGCCTCCTGCTTTATAGACTAAAGCTACACCTCCTCCACCCCAGCCTCCTCCTTCATAGACTAAAGCTTCACCTCCTCCACCCCAGCCTCCTCCTTTATAGACTAAAGCTCCACCTCCTCCATCCCAGCCTCCTCCTTTATAGACTAATCCTTCAGGAGAGTGGGGAGGGGAAGGGATGCTGAGTACAGGAGCAGCAGCTGGCATGCTATCCAGGGCCTCATCCACCTCACCCAATACTGGGTACCCAGAACCTTGTGGGCTGGTTTAGGGGCCAGGAGGATACCTGGAGAGATGGGGCATGGGCCTGGAGGACGGCCATCGGTAGACCAGAGCAGCCAGAACCAAGGCTGATGTGGCCTAGTACATCCCTAAGCCATACCTGCCCTGACCTAATCTGAAGTGAAGGCTTTCGTTATAGCTGACGTGAGGCAGCACTGTAAAACACACTGGGTTAAAAATGCTCATTGGTTAAAATCAGAGGTCAATGTTATATCTGACAGTTAGCATGGTCGCTAAGCTCTGCTAGTTAAGCTGAAGCGTACCTCTATGTGGAAACCTAACACTGACAACTGAAGCCTAGGGTTTAGAGTGGACAGAGCTGAGGACACTATGCTGCAGGTCCTTAGTGTGAAACCAGCCTTAGACTTCAGTAGTTTAAGTCTTTAAACCAGAGTTACTCAACCCTGCTCAACCAAAGAGCCAAACTGTTGAAAAATACCTTTACAAGAGCCACAATCTAAGTGGTGAAAAGCGGCAAAAATAGCTTTAAGTAACAATAAAATAAGTTAAAGGTGGCAAAAATGGTCCAAAAGTGAAAAAAAAAATAAGAGATAAGTGACTAAAATTGGCAAAAAGCAGTCAAGAGTGGCAAAAACTAGGAAAAAAATTTTATTTAATGGCAAAAAGTGGTGAAAAATGGTGAAAAGGGCAAAAACAAGTCAAGTGGCAAAAATGGGGGGGAAAGTGGTATTTAATGTCAAAAATAGCTTAATTGGGTGAAAAGTGGCAAAAATTGTGTAAAAGGGCAAAAATGGGAAAAATGTGTGAAAAATTAAATAAATGGGACAATTAAGGTTTTTTTATTTTTTATTTAACCTTTATCTAACCAGGAGAACCCCACTGAGATTAAAAACCTCTTTTTCAAGGGAGTCCTGGCCAAGAGGCAGCAAAGTTCAACATACAGTTACAACGTACAGACACAATTAAAACATTACAACATAATGAGGAATCACAGATTATGAAAAACACGTGCACATTACTGAGGCACTCTCCAATGCTTTCAGCTTAGCTTTAAAAGCATGTAAGGTTAAGATCTCAGATCATTTCCAGTCTCTCTGAAACATGTTCCAAGCAAAAGGAGCTGAGTAAACAAAGGCTTCTTTCCCAGTTCTGTGCGGGCGTAAGGAACAGAGAGCAACAGCTGATCATTTGGTCACAAAGAGTAAGAGTCAACTCTTCTCTGAGAGATTAAAGTGCAAATGTAGGGAGGCAGTAATCCAAGCATGGCCTTGTAAATAAAGGTTTACCAATGCTCCTGCCTGAGTGGACAGAGAAGGCCATCCCACCTGGGAGTAAAGTTCACAGTGATGCATCATGGCTCTGCAGTTGGTCATAAACCTCAGAGGAGCATGATAAACAGTGTCCACCATTTGAAGACATGAAGAAGAAGCATTCATATAAAAGAGATCTCCATAATCTAGCGCTGATAAAAATGTGGCAGTGACAAGGCGCTTTTTTACTTCAAAAGAAAAACACAACTAATTACGGAAGAAAAACCCCAATTTAAGTTTTAGTTTCTTCACAAGTTTTTCTATGTGTGGTTTAAAATTGATGGAGTCATCAATCAAGACAGCAAGGTATTTATATTCATGAACCAGCTCTAGGACATTTCCCTCAAGTGTGGACGCTGCTGGGATAGTTTGAGGCACCTTCTTAAAGTTTGAAAACAACATTAGCTTAGTCTTGTCTGCGTTAAGGACTAGTTTTGACTGAAGAAGTGAATGCTGAACCGCAACAAAAGCTTTCTGCAGTGATTCAATGGCCTGACCAAGAGATGATCCATAGCAGTAAATAACTGTGTCAAATTAGCATCAGAGACATTTTGACCCAAGTCATTGATGTACATAATAAATAGGAGGGGCCCCAGTACAGAGCCCTGTGGCACCCCCTTGTGGACAACAACAAATTTAGAATAAAGACCCCCATATTTAATGCATTGAGTCCTGTTATTTAAAGAATTTGAGAACCACGCAACTGCATTTTCTGACAGTCCTAGGCAAAGTAGTCTGATTTTTAAAACAGCATGGTCGACAGTGTCAAAAGCTTTTGACAAATCAATGAAAAGTGAAGCACAGTACTGTTTCTTATCAAGAGCCACAATAATATCATTTATCACCTTCATGGTAGCGGTAATAGTCCTGTGCTTTTTTCTGAAGCCTGATTGAAATTTAGAGAGGATGTTATTAGAGTGTAGAAATGCTTTCAACTGATCACAAACAAGAGATTCCAGGATTTTGGATAAAACACATAGATTTGATATTGGCCTGTAATCGGTTAGAACAGCTGGATCTCCTCCTTTTAGTAAAGGGAGAACAAACGCTGATTTCCAAACTGATGGAGTTTCTTTGTTCTTGATTGAGGAATTAAAGAGAATTGAAAGTGGCTCTGCTACAAAATCCGCTGCCAACTTCAAAAAGTAAGGCTCTATCAAATCTGGTCCAGGGGGTTTTCTGTGATCTAAAGTTTGTAGAGCTTTATGCACTTCCTGGACAGTGAAAGGTACAAAATTAAAAGGGTCTCCAGAAAACACTGGAGGGTCTGAGCAGGGATTCACAAAGGAAGTTCCTGCAGAAGCAAACAAAGAACCAGATGATATAAAATACTCGTTGAAACAATTCAAGACTTCAGTTCTGTCATAAACTGGGACTGAATCTTTGAGAACAAATGTGGGAAGTGCCTGAGGGCTTTTATTCACGGACAGAGACTTTATCACTTTCCAGACTTCCTGTGGATCATTGAGGTTCTCAGTGGGGACAGATAATATTCTGATCTGGCCTTTTTGATGAAGGAAGTGCATTTATTTCTAAGTCGTTTGAAAACAGACCAATCACTGTTAGAGTCAGTTTTTCTTGCCTTGTACCATGCCATATTACGCTCATATATATGTAAAGGGATTTTCTCGTCCCTTCACTCTGTATCTCCTTAAAGGAGCGTGTTTATCTACAATTTGCATAAAACTTTCCTTAAAAAATGTCCAAGCTAGCTCTACATCTGGCAGCAGAACTGTGTTCTCCCATTTAACCATAGAAAAATCATGATGAAAAGCTTGTTGGTTAAAATGTTTCAGATTCCTCTTACAAACAATGCTGGTTTACATTTTGGAATCTTAGTGTTTCTACAAGCAGCAACAACACAATGATCACTAAAGTCATCACAGAAGACACCCAGAGAAGAGAAGTGATGAGGCACATGTGTTAAAATCAAATCAATCAAAGTGGATTTATCTGGTCTTTTAGGATTAGGCCTGGTGTGTAGGTTGACTAACTAGGTGAGATTAATAGAGTCGCAAAACCTTTTGAATTCATCAGAAGATGCATTTAGCCAGTCCCAGTTCAGATCCCCAGCCATAAGTAGTTCAGTATAATTTAACTTAGCCAGAAGATGCTTTAATGAATGCAGCGTCTCCTTTGAAGCAGATGGAGGCCTGTAACATCCAACAATAGCAATACACAGGGACTTTACAATTTCCACATTCAAGGCCAAAAGTTCCATTTGTTGACAGATCGCTTGAGACAGAACAATTGAGGCATTTTTTTTCCTTCTTTATTCACCAATAAGTGCATACAAACAAATATATGTGAACAGACAGATAAACGGGTGGCAAGTTGTAGTGTTGATTTACAAAATTATATACATATGATGAAAATAAATAAGAGACAAATTGATGTAGACAAAAAGAAGGAAAAAGAAGGGAAAAAATCAAGGAGGAAAAGAAAGAGGACAGAAAGCAGGCAAACAGAATAATAATAATAATAATGACAATAAAAAAAATTTAAAAAAGCTAAGAGCAGAAAGACAAAGGAAGAGGGGAAAAAAGGCAAAACAGTGTAGCAACCAAGTGATCTTGCATGAGACAGAGTGGCATTTTGGCAGGTATTTCATGATGTGTTTGTTATGGTCAGTTTCCTTTTAGGTTCAGAAAGATTTCCATTTTCAAATTCTTTTTATTAATTATTTATTTATTTTTATTTATTTATTTATTTAATTATTTTATTTATTTATTTATTTATTTTCCCTTCTCCTCCACGTGATCAAGCCTTTGTATCCTTATGCTGTGGCATTAACTCACCGGTATTGAGATGGCAGTGAGAACTGTGGAGTTTATATTGTCAAATTCTTGTAATTGATTCTTATGAGCTGCTGACTGTTGTTCCATTGATATATAATATCCATTGTGTTATTGTGATGTTTTTTCTGTTCTTCCAGTTGAGCAGTATTGGTTTCTTGGCGATGGTTAGAGCTACAAGAAGGTGTACTGTGATTTGTTTTGAGTTAGTGTTTATTTCTTCTAAGTTTCCAAGTATGCAAACGGAGGGTGACAGTGGGATGTTGTGGCCAAGGAATTGGGATAGGCTGGTGGTTGTTTCCAAAAGCTGTGAATTAATGGGCAGAGCCAGAGTGCGTGGAGGTGGTCGTCGGTGGTGTTGAGTGAGTGCAAATGTCTGTCAGTGAGTCCCATGATGTGCATCTTGTGCTGTGTGAGGTGTGTTCTATGGATGATTTTGTGCTGTATTAGCTGAATTTTTGTGTTGCTGGACATGGAGAATATGTTGGTGCAGACTGTGTTCCAACATTGACTGTTAGTGTGGATGTTGAGGTCTCTTTCCCTTTTGTTTATTGGTATGTGATGTGGGTCGTTGTTGGAGGATGTGACTTTATATAGTTTTGAGAGTATTTTTTTCTTTGACTGTGTTATTTTATCGATGCTGTATAATAGTGGTGGATGTTCTAGGTGGATGTTTGTGATATTTACTTTCGTTTTGATTGACTCTTTGAGTTGGATATATTGGAGGAAGTATTTGTTGTCAATGTTATATCAGTGAGCTGCTGGAATGTTAGCAAGGTGCTGTTGTAGAAGACGTGGTGGAGGTGCGTGATTCCTTTTTCTTTCCATTGAGTTCCTGTTAGGGCTGATTTGTTGGCAGTGAGGTCGGGGTTGTTCCATATGGGTGTTTGGCTTGTGGGTGAGTATGATGTGTTTCTTATTTTGTTGATCTTCCACCAAGCTGTCAGAGTTGTTGATTGCTGGGTTTTTGAAACAGTTGTGTTTTTTGATTGTGGTACTGATAAACGGAGGGTCTCTGAAATGTCTTGGCAGTCTGTCTGTTCTACATCCAGCCAGGGGTGATGGTGATGGGTTGAGTGGATCCCTTTGGTGAGGTATTGTAACTGATTGGTTAGGTAGTAATGATGGAAATTAGGTGCTTCTAGGCCTCCTTGTAGTTTTGACTGTTGTAGTGTGATTAGTTTTATCCTGGGTTTTTTGTTTTTCCCATAGAATGATGTTACTGTTGTGTCCAGTGTGTTAAACCATTTTGATGTGGGTTGGATGGGGATCATTGTGAATAAATCATTAAGTTTTGGCAGTATCATCATTTTTATTGTGGCAATGCGTCCTATAATTGAAATCGGTAGTGTCATCCATCGGTTTAAGTCGTCCTGTATTGTTGTTAAAAGTGGGCTGACTCTGACAGCTTGGTGGAGAACTGCATGCCTGAGTATGTGATATTGCCAGTAGTGGGTGGTGATTGGGGGATGTATCTACATTTATTGTGAGGGTGGTGGATTTGTTCCAGTTTATCATGTAGTCTGAGATGTTGGAGTATGCAGTGATGGTTTTAATAAGTTCTTTGATTGAGTTATTGGGAGTTTGTATGAACAGGAGAATGTCGTCTGCATATAAACTGATTTTGTGAGTTATGTTTTTAGTGTGGATACCAGTGATATTGTTATTTTGACGGATTGCTGCGGCTAGTGGTTCAATGAAAAGTGTGAATAGTGATGGTGATAGTGGACATCCTTGTCTAGTGCCTCTGTGAAGTGTGGTGAGATGAGGTTGTTTGTAATAACTGCTGCTTTTGGTTGGTTGTAGAGTGTTTTTATCCATTGAATAAATGATTGTCTGAAACCAAATTTTTCCAGTGTTTTTATGAGAAATGTCCTGTTAACCTTATCAAATGCTTTTTCTGCATCTAGTGAGAGAATGACTGTTTTATGTTGGTTTTGGTGAGAAGAGTGAATGAGATTGAATAGACGGCGTGTTGTTTGATGAATGTCCTGTTGAGAGATGGAATGACTGATTGGATTGGAGTTGTTAGTGCTTTGCTGATTATTTTGATATCGGTGTTAATGAGTGAAATGGGCCTGTAAGTTGAGCAGTGAGTTGGGTCTTTATTTGGTTTGAGTGATACTGAAATTAGTGCTGTGTTCATGTGGTATGGAATTGAGTGATTGTTCTTAATTTCATCTGCCATTCTAGCAAAAAGTGGTGATATTGTGTTCCAGAAATGTTTATAAAATTCAGTAGGGTATCCGTCAAGTCCAGGGGCGTTATTGTTTGTCATGGTCTGCAGTGCTTTTTGGTATTCTGTGGGAGTAAGTGGAGCGTCTAGGATGCCTGACTGTTCTTTTGTTAATGATGGTAGTGTGATATTATTTAGAAAACTGTCTATTTCTTTTGGATCCTTTCCTTTACTGTTGCTTTATAAGTCGTGGTAATATCGTCTGAATGTGTTTTACTTATGCTTTGTGGCTCATTGCTGATGTTTCCTGTTGAGTCTGTAATAGTTGTGATAAGCGATTTTTCTTTGTTGCGTTTGAGTTGTTGGCTAGATATTTTCCAGATTTGTCATTGTGTTCAAAATGTTTATATCGGAGTCTGTGTAGCATGAATTGTGTCTTTTTATGAATAATGTTGTCAATTTTATTTTTTGTGTTTCTAATTTCTGTAAGTATATGTTCTGTGGGATTAGTTGCATATGAGTTATGTAGTTGTTTAATTTTTTCCTCCAAATTTTGTTCTATTTCTAGTTCTTTCTTCTTTTTAAATGTTGAGTACGACATCATTTTTCCTCTTAGTACTGCTTTGGCTGTCTCCCAGATGAGAGTTGATGAAGTGTTTATTTGTTTCCATGAATAGTGTCCGTTGTTTCTTGAAATATGAATCAAATTCGCTGTCTTGTAGTAGTGATGTGTTGAATGGCCATCTTGAGCTGGTTTTTGTTTCAGTTGTATTGTGCAGTGTGAAGCTGATGGGAGCGTGGTCAGATATGATGATTGGATGAATGGTGGGGTTGGAGATCTCTGCCATTGAAGAGTTGTTTGTAAGAAAATAGTCAATTCGTGAAAAGGAGTTATGGACTGAGGAAAAGTAGGTGAACTCTCGGGATGAGGGGTTTTGTAGCCTCCAACTATCGCCAAGACCAATACCTGTCATTTATTGTTTGATGACTTGTGTTGAATGCCAGGTTTTGGTGTGGTGTGTGTTTGTTGAGCTGTCTATTGTTGGGTTGCTGACTGTGTTGAGGTCTCCACCTATGATTATGGTTGATGTTGAGAAGTCCTGTAGTGATTTAAAGAAGCTGTGGTAGATGCTGGATCATCTGTGTTTGGACCATAAATACTTGTGCTTGTAATGCTGATGTTATTAATTGTTCCATTGATAATGATGTATCGTCCTTCTGAGGCAGTTATGGTGTGCTTGTGAATGAGTGCTGTATCTTTGTGAATGAGAACAGAAACACCTCTTTTTTTGGAGCTGTATGTAGAGAAAAATATTTGATTAAAATGTTGTGTTTTTAGTTTATTGTGTTCATTGTCTGATAATTTGGTTTCTTGTAATAAACATGTATCTGCCTTTAATTCTTTTAGATGATTCATGATTTTAGTTCTTTTTGCCGGTGAGTTAATGCCACGCACATTCCAGCTGACAAATTTTAATGTTGTGGACATTCGGTTAGTTTAAGGGAAAGATATATTGTGGAACTGCCAGGTTTTGTTACACTGTATAATCTTCCAGGTAGTGAAGGTGTGATGTTGAGGAGGAGGAGGGAAAACAAACAAATGGGACAAACAATGAAAGAAGTAAACCAGAGGAGACAAACAAAAATATGTAAAAAGGACATTATTCACAAAATTTAAGCCTAATGGCAGGTAAGTTCAGAGACAGCTGGGTATAAACTAGGTGTTCTCTTTGAGTGTTAAATTATATTGAGAGGAATGTTTATGGTAAAATAAAACAGGATAGTAAAGATACTCCCAAACTGATAATAATGATAATAATAATAATGAAAAGAGGGAAGACAGACCAAATTAAGAATGAAACAAAACTAATAATAATAAGAAGAATGAAAATAATAATAATAATGAGAGGACTACCCCACCCCCCTAAGCCTGCAGTCTCAGGTGGTACACCTAAGCTGTTGGTAAACCCCTCACCCCATGTCCCACCCCTACCCACTGCTCCACGCACACTTACGCACAAGCACACATACATCTACGAACGTTCGTATACTCACACACGCACACAGGCAGCCACACATACACACACTGACCAGAAGTGCCAAAGGAGCCTTGTTGGACAGGCAGACACTCCGAGATTCACACATTGACAAAGGGTATTATAGAGCCATGTTAGACGAACACACAGATGGAGACTCACATACACACGCACATACAGACACAAACGGGCCAAAAGTATTATAAAGCCATGTTAGACAGGCAAACACACATACGAAGACATACGGACGTGAGCAGGTAAGAGAGAGAGAGAGGTAGAACGAGAGAGAGAGAGAGAATTGAGGCATTAAATCTTGATTTAACGTAAATAGCTACACCTCCTCCTTTTTTTGGCCTGTACGATAAACATTGTACCCAAGTATGTTAATTTCTTCATTAGTAATCGATTTAGTCAGCCAAGTTTCAGAAATTATAACAACATCTGCACCTGTTGATTTAACCCAAATTCTGACCAAGTCCATCTTTGAGAGTAGGCTGCACACATTAAGATGAACATATTTTAAACCAGACAACGATTTAAAATCAGAGGGAGTTTGGACACATTTCAGCTCAGGGCCAGGGTTTGGTTGCACATTGCCAGACAAAAGTAGAAGTAAGACAATCAACAATCTCTGTTCCACATTAGATTTTGATTCAATTCTTTGATATATTGAAGCATGACAGAGCTCTCCATCGAGAGAACAAGTGAGATAATTATACAAAACAAAAAACCACTGAAGTTTAAGTAAGTCTCTGGGTAGAGCTGGCAACAAGTTTATATCGCAGTCCAACTGAATTGGTGGCTGCTCTGGATATGGGACAGCTGTAGAGCAAGTTCCTCTGTAGCAAACGCTCTTCAAATTGAGGTGATTGTCACAAGCACTCCCCCTATGTGTCCAGGAACAACTGCTTCCCCGAACCAAAAGGGCTAATAAGCAAATAAAAGTAGTGAATGATGCCATTCTCCACAACTTTTAGCTTTTATCAGCAGTGAACAGTACTGACCTCAGAGTGGGAAAAACCCTGGTAGACTGCACAAGCTTGGGCCAGATAGCTCCAGAAGGGTACAGCAGGCTCAGACCAGTTAGCTCCAGGAGAGATAGCAGGCTCAGACCAGTTAGCTCCAGGAGTGATAGCAGGCTCAGACCAGTTAGCTCCAGGAGTGATAGCAGGCTCAGACCAGTTAGCTCCAGGAGAGATAGCAGGCTCAGACCAGTTAGCTCAGGAGAGATAGCAGGCTCAGACCAGTTAGCTCCAGGAGAGATAGCAGGCTCAGACCAGTTAGCTCCAGGAGAGATAGCAGGCTCAGACCAGTTAGCTCAGGAGAGATAGCAGGCTCAGACCAGTTAGCTCCAGGAGTGATAGCAGGCTCAGACCAGTTAGCTCCAGGAGTGATAGCAGGCTCAGACCAGTTAGCTCAGGAGAGATAGCAGGCTCAGACCAGTTAGCTCCAGGAGAGATAGCAGGCTCAGACCAGTTAGCTCCAGGAGTGATAGCAGGCTCAGACCAGTTAGCTCCAGGAGTGATAGCAGGCTCAGACCAGTTAGCTCAGGAGAGATAGCAGGCTCAGACCAGTTAGCTCCAGGAGAATGTAGTCCTCAATTTCCAAGAACTACCACAATCCTCATAAGTTTGTAAAATATTCCATCAACAGAATTGACTGTTTCAAAAGGATAAAAAATTCTATAAAATAGATTAAAAACAGCAAATCACAGACAAACATTTAACAGACAAAGGACTGCTGCCATCTTGGTTTAGAGGCGTGTTTGACAATTAAAGCCTTCTATGGAAGTCTGGGAAACAAACTGATTAATGTCGAGGTCAAAATCCCCTTTCTTAAGGTTTTCTTGGGGAAAAATGTTTTAAATTTAGACATTAAGAGCCACATGTTGAGTATCACTGGTCTAAACGTTTTATTTTACGCCCTGGATCTGAGACAAAAAGAAGGAAGTCGACTGTTTTGTTCCTCTGAGTAGAGTTTGATCAGTTTTAATCTGATTTATTGTTCATGACTTTTTGAGAGAAACATTTTAAAAACATGTCATTCAGATCTTCTCCAGGTGGGTAGAAACAGGAACAGGTCTGGACTATGTCAGCCTGGCTCAGCCTAAAGACATGAAGCAGAGGGAAAGTGTTGGCCTAGTACCAGCCACAGATTCAGTTAACTTTTTTAACTCAGTGTTACTCAACCATGAGCCACAATCTAAGTGGCAAGAAGGGTTAAAGCGGCAATAAAATTTAAGGTGGTGAAATGGTCAAAAAGCAGCAAAGAAGTGGCAAAAAAGGGTGAAAGTTGTCAAAAATAGGGAGAAAAAGTGGCAAAAATTGATTAAAAAAGAAGTTACAGGTGGCAAAAATGGCCAAAAACAGTAAAATGTGGCAAAAAAAATGAGTAACTAAAATTTGCAAGAAGGGGCAACATATGGCAAAAAGGGGGAAAATGACAATAGCAAAAAGGAAGATAAACGAGGCAAAAACTGGGGAAAAATGGCATTCAGTGAAAAAAGGCAACTTAAATGGGTGAGAAGGGGCAAAACATTAACCTTGAAAGCAGATGGATACGCCCGTTCCCTTGTTTCTCACTGGTGAATCCATCTTGCAAAGCTCCCATCTGAACTGTTCGGGCCCGGTTAGAAAGTGACAGGACCAATCAGCGACGAGGGGCGGTACTTTCAGATGTGGCAGAGTCGTGACGTAAACAACCAGCAACAAGAGGCCGGTGCAGTTATTGAGGAAGAGATTAGCGTGGATGCTGCTAAAGCGCCAGTTTGATCAGAACTTGACGACATTTCTTGGTTAAAGGAAGAACAAAGAACAGCAGTGAGTTGTTTTCTTTTCAAAAACGACAAAAGTCGAGTACTGACATGTCTGCAGTCGCCATGGTTACCGTTATGGAGTCCTCTGTGGAGTTGAACTAATAAAATAATAAGAAAAGAACTGCCCAACTTTAAATTGAAATAATGAAGAAACCCCGTTACCACTCACTCATTCCCCCTTAGAGTGATAGTTGGAGACCCCTCAATATATCTGTCGCAGTAAGAAGGCAATCTGATGTAAGATTTCAGAATAAAAGCCTTCTCAAATATGCCATATTCAATGTGCAACTGCCCAACTTTCAAAATGAAATCATTCAGAAAATAACTGCACGTGTTCTGTTGCTCTGATTGGCACGTAAAGATGAGACAGAATTTTCCTCCAATCACCCTCCGCGTTTTTGTCAAATCCTCTGCCCTTTCCCAAACACTTAGTAAGGTTTTCAAGATGGATGTGTGAAACGAATCCATCTGACGTGTCAGGTTAGCAAAACATGGAAAAAAGTGGAAAGATATTACAAATTGCAAAAAGCAAGACAAAAAAGGAAAAAAAAAAGGTGAAAAGGGGCAAAAGAAGTGGGAAACTTGGGCTAACTAAGCTGTAAAAATAGATTAAAAGTGGCAACAAAAAAGGGGAAAATTGCAAATAATGGAACTATACAAACAAAAAATAAAGGTTGACAGTTTAAGCCAACTGTACAAGAGTGGGAAACAAACTGATTCATGTGACCCTCAACAGTTTCTCAGCAGCTCTGCTTCCGGAAATCAAACTCTCCTTTCACATCCTGAAAGATTTCACTACATCCTCATTACTACACCTTTAACCCATGACCCAAACCCAGCAGGTATCTGAACACTCACCTTTAACCCATGAACCAACCCAGCAGGTATCTGAACACTCACCTTTGACCCATGACCCAACCCAGCAGGTATCTGAACACTCACCTTTAACCCATGACCCAACCCAGCAGGTATCTGAACACTCACCTTTGACCCATGAACCAACCCAGCAGGTATCTGAACACTCACCTTTAACCCATGAACCAACCCAGCAGGTATCTGAACACTCACCTTTAACCCATGAACCAAACCCAGCAGGTATCTGAACACTCACCTTTAACCCATGAACCAAACCCAGCAGGTATCTGAACACTCACCTTTGACCCATGACCCAACCCAGCAGGTATCTGAACACTCACCTTTAACCCATGAACCAACCCAGCAGGTATCTCAACACTCACCTTTGACCCATGACCCAACCCAGCAGGTATCTCAACACTCACCTTTGACCCATGACCCAACCCAGCAGGTATCTGAACACTCACCTTTAACCCATGACCCAACCCAGCAGGTATCTGAACACTCACCTTTAACCCATGACCCAACCCAGCAGGTATCTGAACACTCACCTTTAACCCATGAACCAAACCCAGCAGGTATCTGAACACTCACCTTTGACCCATGACCCAACCCAGCAGGTATCTGAACACTCACCTTTAACCCATGAACCAACCCAGCAGGTATCTGAACACTCACCTTTAACCCATGAACCAAACCCAGCAGGTATCTGAACACTCACCTTTAACCCATGAACCAACCCAGCAGGTATCTGAACACTCACCTTTAACCCATGAACCAACCCAGCAGGTATCTGAACACTCACCTTTAACCCATGACCCAACCCAGCAGGTATCTGAACACTCACCTTTAACCCATGAACCAACCCAGCAGGTATCTGAACACTCACCTTTAACCCATGAACCAACCCAGCAGGTATCTGAACACTCACCTTTAACCCATGACCCAACCCAGCAGGTATCTGAACACTCACCTTTAACCCATGACCCAACCCAGCAGGTATCTGAACACTCACCTTTAACCCATGAACCAACCCAGCAGGTATCTGAACACTCACCTTTAACCCATGAACCAAACCCAGCAGGTATCTGAACACTCACCTTTGACCCATGAACCAAACCCAGCAGGTATCTGAACACTCACCTTTGACCCATGAACCAACCCAGCAGGTATCTGAACACTCACCTTTGACCCATGAACCAACCCAGCAGGTATCTGAACACTCACCTTTGACCCATGAACCAACCCAGCAGGTATCTGAACACTCACCTTTAACCCATGAACCAAACCCAGCAGGTATCTGAACACTCACCTTTGACCCATGACCCAACCCAGCAGGTATCTGAACACTCACCTTTAACCCATGAACCAACCCAGCAGGTATCTGAACACTCACCTTTAACCCATGAACCAAACCCAGCAGGTATCTGAACACTCACCTTTAACCCATGAACCAACCCAGCAGGTATCTGAACACTCACCTTTAACCCATGAACCAACCCAGCAGGTATCTGAACACTCACCTTTAACCCATGACCCAACCCAGCAGGTATCTGAACACTCACCTTTAACCCATGAACCAAACCCAGCAGGTATCTGAACACTCACCTTTGACCCATGAACCAACCCAGCAGGTATCTGAACACTCACCTTTGACCCATGAACCAACCCAGCAGGTATCTGAACACTCACCTTTGACCCATGAACCAACCCAGCAGGTATCTGAACACTCCTCACCTAGAACCTTTGATTCTTCATCAAAAACAGAGAATAAAGGGACAAGACTGCTGACAGGTTTCACTACCAGGATTCAGTTATGTGTTGTTCTGTTTGGTCAACAGTCTCCATTCACAGGTGTGGCAGTTATGTCACAGGAGACTCAACCAATCAGAGATGTCGCTGTAACTGGTCTCGAAGACGGTGAGTCTAACTTTGATATTCTGACTTTAGAGCTCCTAATCAGGGATGGATAAATGAAGGGGGTTCCTCACTGCTGAGATCGAATAAACAGATGGGACAGAAATGTCATCAAGGTGGCCCCCACCAGGCTCCGCCTCAACTACAGCGGGTAGAAACAGAAAGATGATGGGGAAAGAATATTGATTTTAAGTTTTCAGTATTTAGATTTTCATTATTACAAATCAAGATCTTCATTCTTTAGTATCTAGTTCTTCATTTTTTATACAGTTCAAACCAGAAGTTTACATACACTATATAAAAAGGCACATAAACTTTTTTTTCTCACCGTCTAACTTTAAATCAGATTAAACTTTTCCTGTTTTTGGTCAATTAGGATTACCAAAATTATTTCTATTTGCTAAATGCCAGAATAATGAGAGAGATCATTTTTTAGACATTTTTTTATTATTTTCTTGAGAGTCAGAAGTTTACATACATTTCATAAGTATTTGGTAGCATTGCCTTTAAACTGTATGACTTGGGTCAAACGTTTTGGATATGCTTCCACAAGCTTCTCACAATAGTTTGCAGGAATTTTGGCCCATTCCTCCTGGCAGATCTGGTGTAACTGAGCCAAGTTTGTAGGCCGCCTTGCTCACACATGCCTTTTCAGCTCTGCCCATAAATTTTCAATGGGATTGAGATCAGGGCTTTGTGATGGCCACTCCAAAACATTGACTTTGTTATCCTTAAGCCACTTTGTAACCAGTTTGGCAGTATGCTTAGGGTCATTGTCCATTTGGAAAACCCATTTGCGCCCAAGCTTTAACTTCCTGGCTGATGTCTTGAGATGTTGCTTCAGTATTTCCACATAATGTTCTTTCCTCATGATGCCATCTATTTTGTGAAGTGCACCAGTCCCTCCTGCAGCAAAACAACCCCACAACATGATGCTGCCACCCCCATGTTTCACAGTTGGGATGGTGTTCTCAGGCTTGCAAGCTTCCTCCTTTTTTCTCCAAATGTAACGATGGTCATTATGGCCAAAAAGTTCAATTTTAGTTTGGTCAGACCACAGAACATGTCTCCAAAAATTAAGGTCTTTGTCCCTGTATGCATTTGCAAACTGTAATCTGGCTTTTTTCTGTTTCTTTTGGAGTAATGGCTTCTTCCTGGGAGAGTGGCCTTTCAGCCCATGTGGGTACAGGACTCGTTTGACTGTTGATAATGACACACTCTTACCAGCTTAGGCCAGCATCTTCACAAGGTCTTTAGCTTTTGTTCTTGGGTTGAGATGTGTACAAAAGGCTCCCTGTGTGTGTGTGATGTCACAGCCCCTCCCTTCCTGTGTTTATCCCTGCTGTACTCAGAGCAGATGCAACTGTGAGAGGAGCAGAGTTAGATGTTGTTTCCCATCACTCCCTGATTCTGTGGCTGAAACACTCATTCGTGCTTTCATAACCTCCCGTCTGGACTACTGTAATGGAGTCCTGTCTGGAGTTCCCAGCAAAACCCTGGACAGGCTCCAGTACGTCCAAAACTCTGCAGCTAGAGTTCTCACCCGCACTAGACCCTGGCAACACATCACTCCGACCCTCATCCACCTCCACTGGCTCCCTATCAAGACCCGTATCAACTACAAAGTCCTCCTCCTCACATACAAATCTCTCCATGCTCTGGCTCCCCAGTACCTTTCTGATCTCCTCCATCCATACACACCATCCCGCAACCTTTGATCTTCAGACACCGGCCTACTTTCCATGCCCAAAACCAAACTCCGAACCTATGGAGACAGAGCCTTCAGTGCTGCAGCTCCCACCCTCTGGAACACTCTTCCTGCAGACATTCGTAGCGCTCCATCTCTGGACGTTTTCAAAAAACGTCTCAAGCACCACCTGTTCACCACAGCCTACAGTCTTCACTAAACCACCCCTTAGACTCATCCTACCCCTCACATAGTTAGTCCATGTCTATGTGTTCCTGTAAAGCGTCCTTGGGTTTCTTGAAAGGCGCTATATAAATTCAAGATATTATTATTATTATTATTAACTGTGAAGTGGAATAAAAGGGGTGAAATCAAGAAGGAAACTGCTCAAGAGTGTTCTTACCGACACACCCTTATCAACACCCATCACCTTAAAAGCAGCACTACAGTCCTTGCCTGGTCCTCACCAACAAGATGCACTTTTCGGACCAAAGCACGTTCATCTCTGGGACACAGAACCCGTCTCCTTCCTGAGCGGTATGATGGCTGGACATTCCCATGGTGTTTATACTTGCGTATAATTGTTTGAACAGATGAACGTGGCACCTTCAGGCATCTGGAAATTGCACCCAAGGATGAACCAGACTTGTGCAAGTCCACAATTCTCTTCCTGATATCTTGGCTGATTTCTTTTGATTTTCCCATGATGTTACACAAAGAAGCAGTGTGTTTCAGGTGTGCCTTAAAATACATCCACAGGTGTGCCTCTAATTAACTCAAATGTTGTCAATAAACCTATCAGAGGCTTCCAAAGACATGACATCATCATCTGGGCTTTCCCAAATTGTTTAAAGGCATAGTAATCTTAGTGTATGTAAACTTCTGACTTTGAAGAAAGTCATAAAAAGTGTCTAAAAAAATCCTTTTCTCATTATTCTGCCATTTAGCAAATAGAAATAATTTTGGTCATCCTAATTGACCAAAAACAGGAAAAGTTTAATCTGATTTAATGTTAGACGGTGAGAAAAAAAATCTCTGTGCCTTTTTATATAGTGTATGTAAACTTCTGGTTTCAACTGTATGTAGATTTGGTTTTCCAGGTAGGGAGTGAGTCTTCGCCCCAAGTGAAGGAGTTTAGGTATCTAGGGGTCTGGTTCACAAGTGAGGGTCAAAGGGAGCGTGAGATTGACAGGCAGACTGACGCAGCATCGGCAGTACTGCAGGCGTTGTGGTGAAGAAGGAGCTGAGCTGAGAGGCAGAGCTGGATCTACCTCCCAACCCTGGTCAGGAACTCTGGGTAATGACCGAAAGAATGAGATCACGGATACAAGCGGCCAAAATGAGCTTCCTCTGGAGGCCATCTGGGCTCAGCCTTAGAGATAGGTGTTGTGTCTGCCACTAGGTGGCGTAGTTATCACAGAAACAGACAGGTGAAGAAGAGAATTATACTGAGACCTTGAAAGAGAACTGCTAATGTTGTTGGCAATAACAATAAAGCCGGTGGAACTAAGCTACTGCCTCCGCCACTTCTTCTATTCACCCCCACAAAATACAACAATATTGTGAGGAGTTCAGACACCTGGAGGGAGCTGGGGGTAGAGCTGCTGCTCTTTGCATCAAAAGGAGCCAGCTGAGGTGTTCCGGGCACATCCGGCTGGCAGGAGACCTTGGGAAGACCCAGAACTCGCTAGAGGGATTACGTATCCTGTCTGGTCTGGGAACGCTTCGGGATCCCCCAGCAGGAGTTGGAAAGTGCCGCTGAGGAAAGGGACGTCTGGTGGACTTGCTTAGCCTGTTACACCCGTGACCCAGCTCCGAATAAGCCACTCAAGATGGATGGATGGTTTTTAATAGCTAGATTTTCATTTATAATATCTCAATTTTCATTATTTTTATTCAGACGTTCAAATTTCAAAATTTTCCAATTTTCAGTCATTTAAATTTCAATTTTTCAAAATCCAGATTTCTGTTCATTAAATATCTAGATTTTCATTTCTCAGAATCATGATTTTCACCTTTTTTTAAAATGTAGATTTTAATTTTTCAAAATCCGAATTCTAAATTTTCATTTTTTTCTTTTAGATTTCCATTTTAAAAAATTCACATTCTTTAAAATTGTCAAATTTGAAATGTAGATTTTCATTTCTCAAAATAAATATCTAGACTTAATTTTTTTACATCCAGATTTTTTTGTTTCTAGATTTTAATTTAACTAAATGTACATGTTAATTTTTAAAAATCTGGATTTTCCACAAGTATGGCTAAGTGATAAACTGATTTATCCTGCAAGTCTAGCAAAGTACCTGGTTTGGTTTGGTTCACAGGTGGCAAACTCAAGGCCCGGGGGCCAAATCCGGCCCGTGGAATGATTATATCCGGCCTGCGAGATCAGATCATGTCTTTATTCTACCTGGCCCACCAGTCTGAGGTCTGCAGATTTACTCCAGTATAAAATGTAAACTTTAACTTGATTATTTAAAATCTCCTTGTTAAGCCATAAAAATCTGAAAAAGTAAAGAGAAAGATTTCATAAAAAGTCAAGAATGTGGGGGAAACATTAATTTGTGTTTTATTTCATATTTTCATTTTGTATCTCAAGATTATGACTAAAACTTGTGATTTTGACTTTTCATTTTATACTTTGACCTTTTCAGCTCACAATTTGGACTTTATATGTCACATTTTTATCTTTTAAATCCCCAATTTTAAACTTTAAGTCACATGACTGTTTTTTGACTGTTTCAACTCCTTACTTTGGCTTTTTAATCCCATATTGTGACTATCAAACACATGATTTCATTTTTTTTCCTATGTTAACATTTTAAATTCATAATTTTTACTTTTTATACCATATTTTGACCTTTTACGCTCCCAATTTTGAATTTAAGTCATAGTTTTAAACTTTTGAAGTCAGCATTTTGAATTCTAGCTCATATTTTAATATTTTCAACTCCTAATTTTGGCTTTTTAATCCAATATTTTGAACTACCAGACCCACAATTTAAAATTTTAAGTCATATTTTGACTTTTAAACTCATGATTCACAATTGATCTCATTTTAACCTTTCAAATGTATAATGTCAACTTCTTCCTCGTATATTTGCTCTTTAAAAACATTCTTTTTTCTGTTTTTAATATCGTGTTCTGATCTTTTGAACTAAAAAGTTGAAATTTTTATCTCAGATTTGAGCCTTTAAACTTAGTTTTTACTTTTTGAATTTCCAAATGATTTATCATCAGTGTTGTTTTTTCATATTTTATTACTTGTGAAAATGAGGCTGACAGTTCTGGTTAAATGTTGACCCTGTTAGGCCCTAAGGTTAGAACTAAATCCAGAATCCGGCCCCTCCTGTGATGAAGTTTGACACTCCTGTGCTAGAATAAATCCATTATCTCGGTGTGTTATTCCAGTTTGGATTAATTCAACCAACAAACCAGAAACCGCCTGAACTGGTGGAAAAACTGCAGTAAAAACACGTCCTAAACTTTGGGTACAGCTAGCTTTTATTCACGTCTCTGCTCATCGTCATGGTTACAAATTAATCATGCCCAACAGAACTTCAACTAGGAGAGATGGAACGGCAGGCGGGGCGGGGCTTCTGCTGTCAGCGCCGTCTCCTTAGAGCGAGAAGTCCACATCCAGAAGGGAGCGTCTGCCTGCGACGGTCCAAACCCTCTCCTGGCGAGGTGGACTCACACCGCCCTGTGTCGGCCTTGTTTTACAGGCGTCATGTCCGGGTGAGCCCGTCTGCCGCCGCCGTGTCTCTGCTGTATAATCGATGATGTGTTTAAAGAGGCAACAGCTGAGTAAATATTAGCTCACACTCTGTGTTAGGGAGCGAACTTTAAAAGTCAAGTGATTCTTCAGTCATTTCAATCAAATTTGGCAGAAATAAATCCATTAACGATCCCGCCTACTTCCTTCCCACAAGCGCTCTGGAACAAACGGACGTCAGAGAAACAAAGATAAAGCGACAGAAAAGAAAAGAAGATATGAATGGACCTGATGATTTCAGTCGAACTCCAACCATCACCGTCCGCTGAGAGCGCTTATTTTTAGCAAAGTGACCACAGACATGGCACAACGGGGCGACACGAAGAGAATGAGCAATCAGGAAGGAAAGAAAAAGAGAAAGACGGAGGACAGCTCGTTTGAAAAGTCCAAACATGGCGTTAAGTCCAGCCACCATGTCTGTCCGAGTCCCTCCGCAGCGTTCAATGCCACTGTAAAGTCAAACCGCCATCTTCATCGCAGGCGCCGGCCTCATTTGGTGAAGGCGGCCACCACGGCCCACAGCAGCTCGTTGGCGTTGGCCTTCATGCTCTCGCCCTCGGGCTCCAGCTCCAGCAGCAGTCTCACTCTCTTCATGGCGAGGTCGTACTGGTCGTCCAGCAGCGGGGCGAAGGCGTTCTCCAGCACGTCGGAGGAATGGGCTAAGAAGATGAGCGCCAGCAGACGCTTGTCTATCCGGTGGGGGTCGTTCACCCACTTGTCCAGCACGGCCTCCTGGACCTTCTTGATGAGCCGCTGCTTGATGTTGTTGTTGGTCAGAGGATGCGTGGTCATGTCGAAGAGCAGGAAGTTCTGCTTCTCGGTGGTGAGGACGCCCTTTTCCACCAGGTTCTTCGCCAGACGCTCACGCACGTTCCTCAGCTGGTAGTGAAGCTTCAGAGGGTTCCACGTCTCTCCTGAAAACAAAACGACACAAGAGATGGTTAACGGCGCCGCTCAGAGGACACAGCAATCGCTATAGGTTGTTTACAGTCATGTGATCAGATGAAGCTGAAGGTCAGACTGAGGCAGAATGTGAAGAACAGCGGCTGAGTGCAGTACAGGTGATCTGTTAAAGCTCTGGGTCAGTGTGGCTCAACCAAAGAGCCAAATTATTAAGAAACACCTCTGAGAGAGCCAGGATCTAACCGGTGAAAAGTGGCGAAAACAGGTGAAAGGGGTAGGAAAAATAAGTTAAAGGTGGCATAGAAATGGTCCAAAAGTGGCAAAAACATGGCAAAAAAGTAACAATAGTCACTAAAATGGGCAAAAAGAAGTCAAGAGTGGCAAAACTGGGCAAAAAAGAAGAAACAAGTGGTATCTAATGGCAAAGACAGCTAAAATGGATGAAAACAGGGAAGGGAAAAGGGTAAACATGGGATAAAAGTTGCAAAAAAAAGTTGCAAAAATGGGCATAAAAAGAGGGATAAAGTGCTATTTATTGGTAAAAGGTAGCTTAAATGGGCAAAAAGCTGAAAAAAGAAATGGTGAAAAAGGGCAAAAAAGGGACAAAAGTGTCAAAAATTGTAAACAAGTGGCAAAAAGAAGTGGCTAAAATGGCCAAAAAAAAACAGGAGAAAGTGGTGTTTAATGGCAAAGTTAGCTTAAATGGGGGAAAAGTGGCAAAAAAAAGGTGAAAAAGGCAAAAAAGTTTCCCTTTTTAAGGTTTTCTGGGAGAATAATATTTAAATTTAGACATAAAGAGCCTTGATGAGCGTGACTGCTCTAGGTTAACGTAAAGTTAACGTACTCAGGGTGTGAATCTCTCCTTAAGATGATTCGACTCAAACCTCGATTCCCAGACTACAATTTGATTCACTGACGAGTCACTAAAATACAGAACGACTGGTTCAAATCAATCCGGTACAAACTGATTTTGGAAACAAGATAACATTTTGCTCTATAAAAAAGGAGGAAACAAGATCATTTCATAATAATCTAAACTTAACGTTAAGATCGGTTCACTGATCCATATGGGATTATCTTTACACCACTAAAACGTACCGCCCTCATTAAACACTGTGGAATTATTTAATATGGAAATTTATATCATGTGTAAATATTTAATAACATTCAAAACAAAATTACACTGATTTTGCAGTAACGGTCAGTTACTTAGAAGATCAGCAGACGGGACAGATGATCCTCCATCTCCTTTTTTCCTTCCTGTTTCTTTGAACAGAAAAGCCCCTATGACCCCCAACCCCTCCGTTTAGAGGAAATATGAGAAATAATAATCCACAACTTTTATTAGACAGGATCTCAGAATGTGAAGCAACGTTCTGTGTGTTTTTATACACATTAAGATCAGCCTTAGACTTTCACATTGACAGTTCCCCTGACATGAAGCTTGGAAAAAGTTAGATCCTAAAATAACCTACGAGCAGCGATTGACCCCCGTTAAATTCATCTAGATTTAACAAAGAACATTTTAAAAACTGTTCCTGATCTACCCACAGAAAGAAGAATAAAACCAGTGATAGTCAATGTGTGGCTCTTTTATGTCTTTATTTTAAATATTATTCCCCCAGAAAACCTTAAAAAGGGAAACTTTTTTTGCCCTTTTCCACCCATTGAAGCTACTCTTTGCCATTAAATACCCCTCGTTTCCTGTTATTTTTGCCACTCCTGACTGCTTTTTGCCCATTCAATTCACTTTTCACTCATTTTTTGCCACCTGTAACTCAATTTTTTTGTCACTTCTCACCCATTTTTGCTACTTTCTGACCCCTTTTCCACATTTTCTCCCCTTTTTCACCTCTTTTGACCCATTTTTTGCTGCTTTTTGACCATTTTTGCCACCTTTAACATATTTTTATTGCTACTTCAAGCTGTTTTAGATTGTGGCTCTTGCAAAGGTATTTTTCAACAATTTGTCTCTTTGGTTGAGTGACACTGAATTAAAGCATTCTTAAACTCCTGTGGATCTCATTACAATCTGCAGTGCACATTTAAAGGGATACTTCAACATTTTGGCAAATTCGCCCATTGCCATAATTCCTATAGTCTTAGTAATAGGTTCGTTACCTTCAGTTGTCGGTGCAAGCTATTTTTAGATCGGCGCTGCCGAGTTCGGACCTGCTGTGCCAAACCAATGTAAGCAGACGGTATTCCGGCTTTCCCTCATCAAACTCATCAAATACAAGATCCAACAACTCCAAAACGCTCTCGTGGACAAGTAACCTGCACATTCACCACCTTGGTCTTTCTTAGAGCCACACTGTTGAAAAATACCTCTGCTAGCAGCATCCAGGAGTGGGGGTACAAGTTTAAAATTCATTTCTATGTTTAAGATGTATTGTGAATGTAAATAAGCTTCCAAGGGTGAATGAACAGCATCAATAGAATCTTTATTAACCCTGAAGAGGACCATCAGCCCTTACAGCACTATCCACATCCCTGAAAACCCCAGAACTTCATCATACCAAGCTAAGGATAGAGAGGA
The DNA here is from genome assembly GCF_018320785.1 of Cheilinus undulatus. NCBI lineage: Eukaryota > Metazoa > Chordata > Actinopteri > Labriformes > Labridae > Cheilinus > Cheilinus undulatus. The sequence goes on along the minus strand of NC_054869.1, from coordinate 1,345,137 downwards.
GGATCTACAGATAAATTATAACCATGAACTGGTGGATTAATATGGTATTAAAAATTTCTGATTTATGGCTGAAGTTTCATAAACTAGCTAAACAACAGCTCCTTTTGAAGCTCTACTAATCTAATCTGTAGATTCAGTGGAAATGCTAAACTGGAGAGAGAGCCCTGCAGGTTTTTATTTCCCACTAAAGGCTCTCTGATGTTAAATTCACTCAGAAACAAACAGCCTCATTGTTGTCAGTGAACGTGCCGACACTGACACAGATTCCTGATGTAAAGCCAGCCTCATTAACGCTCAGATTCTACAGAAGCTGCTGAATGCTGGAGGGATGGTGGATCAGGGGTGTTCTTTAAATCTGACTTTAGTCAAAAAGGACGAGGACATTTGAGCCTGTGAGGGTGGTTAGAGCTCACCTTAATATCCATTCAGAGAGTTCAGATACCAAGCTGAATCACTAAATATATATGAATGAGTCCATTCTCATGCATTAATCATCAGAGCTGTCCTGGTCCTGAACTCTGTCCCTCCTCTGATTCCAACAGCCCAGCCCTACTGTGCCCTGGTACCCCCACATGCTGACCAGAATGAATGGACCAATCAGAAATGAGCAGCTGCAACGGTTTGACATTGGTGTCAGCCCATACTGGCCTCTTAGACCAGTGGTTCTCAACCTTGGGGTCAGGACCCCCATGGGGGTCTGAGACACAGAGGGGGTCTCCAGTTGCCCTTAAAAAAACTAAGAATATATTTTTTTAATGACACTTTTGCCACTTTACACAAACTTTGTCCAAAGTTTAACCCCTTTTCATCATTTTCCCCACCAATTTTAACACATATTTTTGTCAGTTTTAAACTCCTTCCACCACTTTTTTTCTGTTTTTGACACTTCTAAGCCAAATCTTGCCACTGTAGCTTAATGTTGCCTCTGTTGACCCATTAATGCTACTATTAACCCCTTTAAACCACTTTTTACACCCATTTTAAACCCATTTGACCATTGGATATGCACATTTTTGCTGGTATAATCAATTTCTGCCAATATCTGCCTATTTTTTCATTCTCAGTTAACCCTTTTTTGCCAATTCATATGAATTTTTCATACCATTTCACCAAATTTCCATCCATTTTTGCAAATTTAGAGCAATCCCATCTACATTTTAACTCATTTTTACCACTATTTCTGCCCATTTTTACAATGTTAACCCATTTTTACCTTTCTTGCCATTTTAATCTAATTTTTTGCCACTACTAACCCATATCTGCTACTTTAAAATCCAATTTCACCACCTTTTCCACCTTTTTTCTATTATTAACCCCTTTTAAGTCATTTTTAAACCATTTTAATCCTTTTTTTAACAAAAGGGATTCACATTTTTAAGAGGGCTTTTTACTACACAAATGATTTAAAAAGAGATTTGTTTCTTTGAGAAGAGTGGTTATTTTTCAGGTCAAATATAAATTGTGGTTATCACAGCTTAACTTTACAACGGACCATGGATTTGCTGACCTCCATGGGCCCCCAGTTTGGCTGGGCGCCAGAAACCCCTCCCATTTATCCCCCGTATAGATGGCCTTGTCTCCACATGACTATTCTTAATTGTGCTCGGCTGTTTAACCACCTTCAGGTCCAGTGGGGTCCTCGGTCTCTGGAACCTTTATGCTGGGGGTCGTGGGCTTGGTTGAGAACCACTCTCTTAAAAAAACATCAGCATCTGTCAATGAATGCAACAGTGTTGTAAGCAGATGTTCTTCAGTGTGTTGTATTGGTTACAGTCATGGACAAAAGTATTGGCACCCCTGGAATTTTTCCAGAAAATACACCATTTCTCCCAAAAATTGTTACAGATGTTTTTGGTATACATGTGTTTATTTCCTTTATTTGCATTGGAACAACACAAAAAATTAGAAGAAAAAACAGGAGAAAAAAGCCAAAACTGACATAGTTTTACACAAAACTCAAGGAATGGACTGGATAAGAAGGTTGTCCCCCTTTTAAAACTGTGGATAAATCATTTTATTTCCAGCATGTGATGCTCATTTAAACTTACCTGTGGCAGTAACAGGTGCTGTAATCTCGAAATCACACCTGAAGCCAGTTAGAATGTCTAAAAGTTGACTCAACCTTTCTGTTGTGTGTCTGTGTGTGACACACCAAGCATGGAGGAGAGAAAGAAGAGCCCAGAACTGTCTGAGGACTTAAGAAGCAAAACTGTGGAAAAATATGAACAATCTCAAGGTTAGAGACCATCTCCAGAGATCCTGAAATTCCTTTGTCCACTGTGTGTAATATAATCAAGAAGTTTATAACCATGGAGCTGTGGCTAATCTCCCTGGACGTGGACAGAAAAGAAAAACAGACAAAAGAATGCAACGCAGGATAGTTGGAATGGTGGATAAACATCCTCAGTCAACTTCCACACAGATTCAGGCTGTCCTGCAGACTCAGGGTGCAAAAGTGTCAGCTGGGACCATACGTGGTCATCTGAATGAGATGAAGCGCTATGGCAGGAGACCCAGGAGAACCCCACTGCTGACAAAGAGACAGAAAAAAGCCAGACTGGAGTTTGCAAAAATGTACCTGAGTAAGCCTCAATCCTTCTGGGAGAACATTTAGTGGACAGATGAGACTAAGGTAGAGCTTTTTGGAAAAGCACGTCATTCTACTGTTTACAGAAAACAGAATGAGGCCTACAAAGAAAAGAACACAGTACCTACAGTCAAACATGGAGGAGCTTCAAGGATGTTTGGGGTTGTTTTGCTGCCTCTGGCACTGGGTGCCTTGACTGTCTGCAAGGAATCATGAAATCATGAAAAATGTAGGGCCTAGTGTCAGAAAGCTGGGTCTGGGTCAGAGGTCATGGGTGTTCCAGCAGGACAATGACCCCAAACATACCTCAGAAAGCACCAAGAAATGGTTGGAGACAAAGCTGGAGAGTTCTGAAGTGGCCAGCAATGAGTCCAGATCTAAATCCCATTGAACACCTATGGAGAGATCTCAGAACTGCTGTTGAAGAAGCACCCTTCAAATCTGAGAGACCTGGAGCAGTTTGCAAAAGAAGAGTGGTCCAAAATTCCAGCTGAGAGGTGTAAGAAGCTTGTTGATGGTTATAGGAAGTGATTGGTTTCAGTTATTTTTTCCCAAGGGTGTGCAACCAAACATTAAGTTGAGGGTGCCAACAATTTTGTCTGGCCCATTTTGGGGGTTTTGTGTAAAATTATGTCAAGGTTGGCTTTTTTCTTCAGATTTTTTTGTGTTGTTCCAATGCAGATAAATGAAATAAACATGTGTATACCAAAAACATTTCTAACTGCAACAATTTCTGGGAGAAATGTGACCAAAGCTGGTAAAAACTCCTGCAAGTCGTCCAAGGTCATTTTTGAGTTTTTTACACATCATGAAAGTGTAGATTCCAAGCTTTCAAATGGTGTATCACACACCTTAATCTGAGGATATTTCACAAAGATATGCTCATTTGAATGTTAACTTCTAGTTCCTGTTTGTTCTGAGAAAACCATGCTCAAAGTTTCAGGACTTCTCCTTCCTTCAGGCAGTCCGGGTGATGGGCATGAACAATAGAGCCACAATTACATAAAGTCCACCCAAACCAAGCTTCTGAATCGGACTGGTGACGCTCATCAAAATATTCCCGTAGGAAATCCACCTTCATCAAACTTTCACTGTCGAGTGATCCTGAAGTTTTCCCAAGTCTGTTGATAATTCTTGCTGCTTCTTCATCGTCTCTTCTACTTTTCTTGGCTGCAGGGTGCATCTTGAGGCTTGCTGATAAAGGTGATAACTAGAAACAGCTGTAGTTACATGCCGACGGGGGTTGGAGTTTGAGACATGCGGTGTTTGTTATTGTCGATCTCAATGGACGAAAATGGGAACAATGGCAGACTGAGTGGCCAATTATCACCCAGCAGTTTGCTGCCTTACCCAGCAGTTGAAAAGAGGGCATTTTTAAACATAAAATTAACGCTTTTAAATATCACATTTGCGTTACTTAACCAGCAGAACACAGCAGATCATGTCGGCTGACAGGGCGGTCTTTAACGTGTGCCACAACCAATCCAGTCCAGGTGAAGACATCCCAGACCATCTGAGAATGCAGTCTGAGCCGCAAGTTATCAGCCCGTTTTAAGACCACCCTGAGGGGGGGTGCGCGATAAGACCATCTCAGATCGTGAAGAAATAGAATGCATTTGTGATCTGCTAATGCTGTTTTATCGTGGAATCGGCTCTGTTTCTTCTTTTCGCTTTTTGCTCCCTCTCCCCCTCCCCTTCTGCCTCCCAATGCAGTGGAGACTAAGCCAAACTTATCATATCAACTTATATCATGTATTTCTTCAGCCTACATTTATATATGCTGCAGCACCTAATCTTGCCTTTCCTCCTCCTGTCTCCTTCATTGTGAGCAGCAGGCAGGTACGTGTGACACGTTTAGGTCACCGCTCATCACACCCTAATTCACCACTGTGAATTAATGTATGCGCGTGCATTTTTCCTTTTTTTTTTTTTTTTTAGATTTATTTTTGGGCATTTTTGTGCCTTTATTAGATAGAGGAGGACAGTGGATAGAGTCAGAAACAGGGTCAAGAGTGGGGGAGAGACATGTGGTAAAGCGCCTCAGGCTAGATTCAAACCCGGGCCGCCTGTGTACATGGGGAGCGCCTTTAACCACTAGGCCACCTGCTCCCCGCGCGTGCATTTTTCAAATAAAAATCAAGATTTCGTTAAAGAAAGCATACAGTCACTACTCTACAGCATAACCAAACCACGTGCCTCAAATATTGATCAAATACTTTGTCATATTTGTATTTTCTTTCTTTGGCAGTCTGAAAACAAGGCTGAAGTAAATATGATATTAAATTGCATGTGAACACTCTGCTTGTTTAAAGCTTCAGCTGTAGAGATTCTATTTAAAGTCCACATGCTTTAAAATGAAAATCAAAGTGTTAAAACCTTAAAGCCTGTTGTAGCATATTTGATGCATACTTGTATGATACCTCTATCTAATCAATATGATCATAAATTACTAAAAAAAACTTCTGAATACAATCTGATAAATGATAAAAATGCCCTCAGGTGGATTATCAGTTACCAAAAACACCTAAAGTATCAAATGAGATACAAAAAACATATATGTTACATTTTATGGAAATCAGGATTTTTTTGGATTTCAGTTCCAAGAAATGAGAATTTTCTGGCTATAATTTGTGTATTCAGGCTTTAAGGGTTAAAATGTTCCCAATAAACACTAAAGTAGATTTAAAAACACAGCAGAGGACACATAATAATTCTAAAGTGGTGCAGAAATGCAGAAATTGGTTCCAAAAAATAGATCAGAAAGCAGGAAAATAAATGTTTGGAACTTAAATATATTGTGGGATAAGACCTCCATATTCAGGGGGTATATTTCAATTTTATATGAATGTATTTAGATTTAATGCATTGGCCAATAGGTTTTTGCAGAAGAAAAAGAGAAAAACCTGACTTGTTGACACAGTATTTGAAAAACAAATATCCAGAGAAAAAGGTTGTTTTTTTGTCAATAACTTACAGATTTGTCTTAAAATTTAATGAAAAGGTCATGATAAAATCAAGATCGTGATCTGGCCATAAAGAAATCGTGATATGACTTCTTGTCCATATCGCCCACCCCTACCCTGAGGTGTGTCCTCACGAAGCTTTGAGGATTACCACTTGGTATCTGAATGACCAAAGCAGACGTTAATGGGAGGGTACAGACGGGTCTGGCTCCCTCCTGTGAGTCAGCAGGACGATGAAGACGATGAACTCACCGCTGAGCAGTTCGATCCAGCTCTGCACCGTCTCTGGAGGCTGCGTGTCTTTGATATGTTTCAGAGCTTCATCCAGGAGAACGTCACCTGTCGGAGCATCCGACTTACAGATCACCTAGAGGAAATCCACAACAAATACTCGGGGTTACATGAGGAAGATTCATCCGGCACATCGCTCTCTGACATCAACGCCACAAACAACCGACAGCTGGTTGGGACTCCTCAGCTCACTTTCATTGCATTGCTTTATTGCAGGCTGATTTTTCAAACCTGGAGTAATAACCTCCCAAAGCTGATGGACTGTCCAGATTTCATGTCAGTGGTCAGGAGGATCCATCTGCCAAAGCCTCTAGAGCAGTGATTCTCTATGTGGGGCTGTTCTGTGATGGTTTTTGACTCTTTTATGTCTAAATTTGAAACATCATTCCTGCAGAAAACCTTAAAAAAGGGAAACTTTGGGGAACCCTGACCCTAACCTCAGAAATGATTCACTGCATGTCACATTAATCAGTTTGTTTCCCACGCTTACACAGTAGGCTCTGACTGTCACCCTTATTTTTTGTTAGTATATTTCAATTGCCCTTATTGCAATGTTTTGCCCTTTTTTCCATTTTGGCCACTTTAATCAATTTTTACTGCTTTAGGCCACTTTTGCCACTTTTTTTTGCAACTTTTATCCCATTTTTGCCATTTTCACCAGGTTTTACCACTTTTATCCTGCTTATTGCTATTTTCCCCCCTTTCTTGCCATTTTTGCCCGTTTGAGATGCCTTTTACCATTAGATGCCACCGTTTCCCCTTTTTTGCCACCCTTTGCTGCTTTTTGCCAACTGATTCCATCTTTTTACTGCTTTAGCACGTTTTACTCATTTTTGACCACGTTGTTGCCCCTTTTTGGCCAATTTTATCACCCTTTACTCAATTTTTGTCACTTCTCATCAATTTTTCACACTTTTCTCTCAGTTTTTTTCATTTCATGTTTACATTTTACCCATTTTCGCCACTTCTCTCCCAGTTTTTGACCATTTTTGCCACCTGTAACAAATTCTTAGTGTCATTTTCACCCATTTTTGCCTCTTTTCCCCTCTTAGATTGTGGCTCCTGCTAAGGTACTTTTCAGTACCAGTCTGGCTTTTTGGCCGAGCAGGGTTGAGGATCACTGGTCTAGCTGGTACACTTGTTCCTGGTCAGAGAATAACCGGACCAATCAGCATCAGATAAGAAGAAAAAGGCAGTAGTGACAAAGGCTAAGCAATTCATTGAGATTAAGATTCAACTGCAATATTTCCTACTGCAACTTTCAAATCACAGACATGCAATTTTTCTAAATCAGTGTCTCATTTTTCAGTTAATATTTGATTGATAATTGAATAACAGATAAATGAAAAATGGCTCGTTTCTCATTTATCTGTTTTAAAACCAACTTAAATAATGAAAACGGCTCATTTTATCATTCTGAAACCAAATCATAAATATCATTTTTGATATTTATTTTGAATGGAACATGAAAATACATCACAGGCAGTCCAGTTGATTTCATTATTTCATTTGCATAACCTCCGTGCAGGTGTTGTGCTCAGAAAAGCACCCTGGGAATCACGTGCCCATCACTACGGAGATCACACTTCCTGTAATGATTTATGGAGCACAAACGCCGGCGCCGTCATCATCCTGATCTGATCCCTGCTGCTGTTTCTACCAGATGTGGGTCAAAGATTGTGTGCTTTTATACATTTTTTTAAACTAGATATTTACAGCTACATTAAAACTTTTCCCTACATTTGACTGTGTTAGGCTAAGTGCAGCACAATTAGAACCAACGACAATAACTAGAATAAACCGAGTAACTGGACACAGCAGTAATCAGATCAGGATGATGATGCAAACATACAACTGTCAACTTGTTTTCTAGAATAGTTAAAAAAAAATCCTACCTGCCCTATTCAATGTTTTTTAATCAAAATAAAGATGGAATAAAAATGGTGATTCCTTTTAATAAAACAATGTGAATACTGAATTTGCAATCTGAGTCTGAATAATCACAAAAAGAGTTCTTAATTTAACCGTTCAGCCCTAATATCACCATGTGGGATTTAGTTGAAGTGACTTCAAGCCTGAGACGCAGAGGTTCCGACCTTTTATTTTTCTGGAGGCCCCTGTAGCCGTATTTAAGAGTGCTTTCACATTAGGCCCGATTGATTTAAACCGCTCCGTGGTGCAGGACCCCCACCCCCTGCTTTCACACTGGCAGCATTGGTCCATGCCTGGGCCCACCTGTGTATGTACTCAGCCTGATACAGCAGGTGGCGCTATGCACGTGGCTCATTTCTAAACCAATCAGTTTTGGTTCATTTTCAAAACTTGAGAGCAGACGGAGACCTTGTCTGAGACTAACTATAAAAACTTAATCTGTCACAAAATCAGTAAAAATCCTCCAGTGTGCCACTGTTAGGTCTTAAAGCAGTGTTACTCCACCCTGCTCAACCAAAGAGACAAATGGTTGGAAAATACCTTTGAGACAGCCACAATCTGAGCGGTAAAAAGTGGCAAAAACAGCTCTAAGTAACAATAAAAATAAGTTAATGGTGGCAAAAATGGTCAAAAAGCAGCAAAAATGGGTAAAAAAAGGTGAAAATGGGGAGGAAAAAAATGAATAAAGGGTCAGAAAGAAGCAAAATGGGTGAGGAGTGACAAAACAATAAGTTACAGGTGGCAAAAATGGTCCAAAAGGGGAAAAACATGGCAAAAAAAATGGGCAAATATAGGAAACAAGTGATATTTGATGGCAAAGAGTAGCCTAAATGGGCAAAAGAGGCCAAAAAATTATGAAAAATTGCAAAAATGGGATAAAAATGGCAAAAAAAGTGGCAAAAATGGGCAAAAAATGGGGAACAAGTGGTATTCAATGGCAAAAGGTAGCTCAAATGAGCAAAACATTGTGAAAAAGGGCAAACATTTTCCCTTTTTTAAGGTTATCTGGGTGAATTAAATTTAAAATGAAGACATAAAAGAGCCAGATGTTGAGTATGACTGTAAGTCTGAAACATGTTAGCTTTTTAAATGGTTCTGCAATAGCTAATTAATCACTCGTTCTGTGTACAGACTGTTTTCCCAGAGCAGCCAGCATGTTTTGACTTTTTTTCTATCTATTTTGATTAAAACCAGCCCTCTCCCGGTCTCTACATTCAAATCAGAGATGTGTATCCCACCTTTCTGGCCAGCAGACCTTTCCTCCTCATGCCACAGGCCTCCAGCTGCAGACGTCCTCTCAGAGCGAGCTCAATCAGCATGCAGCCGCGCAGACCCGAGGAAATGCAGTCGTTCCAGAAGGAGGTGTAACCCTACAGCATGGAAGCACACACCACAGCCCTGGTTCATTAAAAACAGTCTGCATGAAAGTTCAGGATTTTATGACCACTGCGCTAACTGGACTAGGACTGAACAAAGGACAAGCAGAGACTGGTACAGCATAGTCCCCTGCTGCCGGATTGACAAGTTCTCAAAGTCAGGTGTGAGAACAGTACACACTATCATGGCTTCATTCATGATTTGGATTATTTAGATTGACACTGAGATGTCATGAGGAACAATCTGAAGCTACAGAACACGGTCCACGCTCTGAGAGGAACACAGTTAAAACCAGTATGTGCTGAAGCAGATTCACCTTCTGCATCCTTTCTGCCAAAACGTCACTGGTAAGAATGTAAGCTAAAATACACTTCCTGGGGGCTTTTCAGAGTAAAGGCATGATCAGTTCTTTCTATGATATGCTTTCAAACAATGCTTTTAGTCTGAAGGTGTTTCTAGGGCCGATGTTTCATTATTGAAGTCACTTTTCAAAGATGTCTGGCCTTTCTCCAGGTCTCTGTCAAATTTTCTTGATTCATAAATCACAAAGTCCATTCAGACACGCTGTTTAAATGATTTAAATGATCAGGTTCTTTTAAAGCCTCACTCTCTACGTCCCTCTCTGACTCTTGGAGTGCATGCAGTATTTGTTCCTTTATCTCCACAGCAACCTAACCCCTGGTAAGTGGAAGAAAATAGACGTTGGATGGATGGTTGGATGCTCCTTTATCCCAAGGGGTGTAACGACGAATTCGTCCTCTCTGAACAATTATAAAAGAAAAAATCAACCATTGTGACCTGCCGGTCTTTGTGGCAGTGATGCTGCTACGTGTTTGCTAACAGCAAACAGTAGTCGGCCTATCAGAAAACACTTCCATTTAACAGGCAAATCCTCAGACACAGGTTGTTTCTTTTCTCTTGTTAGAAAGTGGACATGAGCATTATTTAAACAAATGAAGACTTTTATTTAGGAAGTTTTTATCTGTTTTACAGTGGCTGTGTTCCTGCTCACCAGTGACTGGAAAGAAATGATTTTATCCGTATCAGAGAGATCTACAAAGCATTTCACCATGAAGTTCAGCTGGATTAAATGGATGATAAATAGTGCTACAGTCTGTTTTCATCACTTCATTTTAAAGGATTACTATTACCACAGTTATCATGATTATCCCTCCTGACTAGGGCTGGGCAAGTAATCGAAAGTTAGATAAAAATCACAATATTGCCTGCTGCAATTTTCAAATCGCAAAAGGTGCAATATTTCTTTGACCTAAAATTTGTGTTAAAATTGTGTTTTAAACTTATTTTTGCTGCAGAGATGTTATGCATGACATATGCAATCATTCAAGTGCCATTTTTTAGAATAGTCAACAAAAAATCCTGCCTTCCTAATTTTTGGTATTTTTTCTTATAATATCTAATCTATCCAATATGAGAATGACAAAACCCCTAAATGCAACAATTCATATCCATTTGGACATACGATTCAAAATCATCAGAAGGCAATATTTTTAAAGAATTGTTTTGCCCTAGTTTAGGATAAAAAGAAAGTTAAGGAATCATCGCGTATCAAATCGCAATATTGGGGAAAAAATCTGCAATTAGATTATTTTCCAAAATCGTCCAGCCCTACTCCTAACATCTGAGAACCTGCAAATCCAGGGACACAAGTTTTTGGACAATCTACGTGACTTTTAAATAACACATTTCAATAACATTTGCTCATTTCAAAGATTTAAACCATAAAATCATACAGTATTCTAATTTAAATCAGTCACAATGAAATGACATGTGAACAGGGTCAATGATCTGTTCATTTACTCAGATGGTCCCATCACCTAACATTTTAGAGAGACGCCAAAATATGAAATTAATACTCTTATTCAACTATGCTGAAATGCATTCAAACAAAGCAGGTTATGTAGAACGGCTTGTTTTAAGTCATGAAGGGATTATTTATTTTCAAAAGGAAATAACACATGGACCAACACGTGGCTCTTTTCTGATGATTTGTGGCTCTTTTATGTCTAAATCTAAAATATTACTCCCCCAGAAAGTCTAAAAAAGGGAAACTTTGACTTCAGAAATTAAAGCACTTATTGTCAAACTTGATTGTCAACATGTATTTTCTCTGTATATTTCCATTGCCCTTATTTGCAATTTTTGCCCCTTTTTCCCTTTTGTTTTTACGAGTTTTACTCATTTACAGCTTTTAGCCCATTTCCACCTCCTCTTTTAGTCACTTTTCACCAATTTTTGCCACTTTTACCCTTTTTTTAACCTGCTTTTGCAATGTTTTGCGTCTTTATTGAATTTTTTCACTCATTTTAAGCTGCCTTGTTCCATTAAATGCCACTTTTGTTTTTAGGCTTGCAACGATCTGATCGGCTATATCGGATCGATCAATATTTTACATTTTAAGCAATTTGTGTGATCGGCTGTAACGTTTTAATTTGCTGATCCGATCAATCATGTCATTGTCGTGTTGAAACTTTTTGCAGATGCTCCCGTTGCATTGTTTTATCCGTCTCATTTACTCTGAAGAAGTTCCATACACCCACATGTTTGTTTGAATCCGACAGCTAGTTTTATTTTTGAGCCCTGTCACTATGTGACGTGGCGAACAATAAAGTTTTTTCAATCTTGAATCACTGGCTGTCGGATTCAAACAAACATGTCGGTGTGTGGGACTTCCTCAAAGTGTCTGAGACACATAAAACTAAAGCTATGTGCAAACTGTGCAACACTACAGTACCTCGGGGGGAGCATCTGCAGAATGTTACAACTAGGGCTGTCAATAGATTAAAAATTTTAATCGCGATTAATCTCACAAATTCCATAGTTAACTTACGATTAATCGCAAATTAATCACACTTTTTTGTCTGTTCTAAATGTACCTTACAGTACTATTTCTCACGAGTTAAATACCCTTTTCAACATGAGTGGACAAAACGGTTTTGTTTATGCAAATGTTTGTTCAACAAACCAAAACAACAACAGATAAAGTCCAGAACATTCTCTAGTCTGAGCTCAAAGATACTGAACGCTGCAAAAATCTGCTGAGAGCATAACATGGTAAACTCAAGACCAACAGATGGAGATACTGACCTTAATGTAACATTACTGAATAATACCACAATGTAGAGTCAAACTTTAGACTTCTAGAAGTTACCTCCTCTGTTCTCAGCAGCTGAACACAGAACAACAGATCTCATCATCACACATGGACATAAAGAAGTCAAGTCTCTGCTGAGAGCTCAGCAGTAAGGCACAGACACATCTAATGGCGTTTCACTGTTCTGATGTGAGTAAGGTGGACACATCTGCCCTGCTCAAGACAAAAAGCAAGTCATTACTTAAAAATGTCTGCTATTATTTATCAGATTTTTACTTTCAAACTAAAAAATGTAGTCCAAATGTAAAATAAATGCTGACAGTCAGAAATGACTGTCATCAGTCCAGTAGATTTACTGGAATGATGTCAATAAACACACACGTGAAGCTGCTTTTCAAAACTCATGAACACACAAAGTCAAAGAAGTCTGAGTGAGAACTTTGAAGGTGTAGTAAGAGGACTGAACCATCTCTTCATTCTTCAGATCATAGAAGAGCTACAGATTTAATCTAAAACCATGTTTTCTTCCTAAATAAAGGAGAGCCACAGTCTAATAATGCTTTCAGCTTCTATTCTGATACTCTACAGAGCTCATTCACTAACCTCTGCTCTCCTGTCACACACCAGCCTCTGCTGCTCTGTCTCCTCCTCCTCATGATGCAGCTGTACATTCACCAGCATCAGACAATCTCCTACAGGGACTGCAGAGGCTTTGACACTTTTGCAGCATCTTGATTGACTGTTATTTAAATTTGGCGTTTATTTACAGTTCCAGTTGATCGTTTTAGTAAGTTTTGTTTTTTTCTGAATACTTTCACTTTCAAGCAGGAGCTGCGTGGGGATGAGAGCGGTGGGTAAACGGACCTTTAGGAGACGTGATCGGACCAATCAACAGTCAATAGCGCAGCTGTGGTGCCGGTTCATGGCAGATATAACAGCCTAAATAAATGAATAAATCATACTGGCCTAAAAGAGCGTCAGCACACCGGGAAATGCCCGGTATGCAGGATAGCGAGTCCATCCCTGCAGAGTTGTCTGAGTGTCTCCACTGTAAACAAATCCAGCATGGCGAGGGGGGCGGTGTGCATGGCTAGCGAGTGGTGCGAACTATATAAGACTCTACGAACTTCCTGTAACTCTGTTCATGTCCACAGTAGGAGAAAATAACTTCAGTCTCATCTGACATGATCTGAAAGCTGAACCTGTCATTCAAAAGTCTCTGTCCTTTATCCATTTCTGCTCGCTTGTACTGCATCACGATGGCACCGCTTCCTGGTCTGGCAAACTACGGGATGGGTCGAGGGTCATACAGAACGTGCATGCGTTAATCGTGCGACAAACAAATTAGCGCCGCTAAAAGTAATTTGAGTTAACGTGATATTAACATGTTAACTTTGACAGCCCTAGTTACAACACAACTTATTTAATCAGGCGCCTGGATAAGGAACACAAGGAGGAGCATGCCGAGTTCAAGAAACGGCGCGTGGAAAAAGAAAAACAGATACTGAAACAGATGCTAAAGCAGACTACTTTAGACAGTAAGGACATTACTGCCCTTTAATTGCAGGTGTATGACTGTTAACTTCATGGAGTAGTGTATGAATGTTCTGAGGCAGCATTACTAATACTACCCTTCATTTGCACTGGTGTGGCTTTTAATGTCATGGAGTTATTTTTACCTCTGCCAAGGAGGTCGTGTGATCGGCAGGGTTAGTTAGTTAGGTTGTTAGCAACATAACTCAAAAAGTTATGGATGGATTTTGATGAAATTTTCAGGAAATGTCAGAAATAGCATAAGGAAGAACTGATTAGATTTTGGGAGTGATCCGGATCTCCGTCTGGATCCAGGATTGTTTCTTAAGGATTCTGTACTATTGGGAGATAGGGCTAATGGCAGAGGTCTGCGCTCTCCGGGTGCTTTTCTAATATATATATGAATGTTTTGAGGGGCAACATTACTGCCTTTTATTTGCACTGGTGTGACTGTTAATTTCATGGAGTTAAAAAAAAAAAAAAAAAAAAAAAATATAAATATATATATATATATATATATATATATATATATACATATATATATATATATATATATATAAAAAACCCAACTTTATATGAATGTTTGAGGCAACATACCATACCCTTGCATCTCTGCCAGTTTGGGACATGGCAAAGATTGCTAAACATTGGCTAAAAATGCTTGAGAATACTTTTGTTGATACTCAGTAAACAGTACCTAAGTATATACAGTCAAAAAACAAGTTATTAAAATAGACATATTGCTCCCTCATGTGATCAGATCAGTGATCGGTTTATTTAAACTCACTAGTTGGTGATTGGTTTATCTAAACTCACTAATCATTGACCGGTTTATTTAAACGCACTAATCAGTGATCGGTTTATTTAAACTCACTAGTTGGTGATTGGTTTATCTAAACTCACTAATCATTGACCGGTTTATTTAAACGCACTAATCAGTGATTGGTTTATTTAAACGCACTAATCAGTGATTGGTTTATTTAAATGCACTAATCGGTGATCGGTTTATTTAAACGCACTAATCATTGACCGGTTTATTTAAACTCACTAATCGGTGATCGGTTTATTTAAACGCACTAATCAGTGATCGGTTTATTTAAACGCACTAATCGGTGATCGGTTTATTTAAACTCACTAATCGTTGACCAGTTTATTTAAACGCACTAATCAGTGATTGGTTTATTTAAACGCACTAATCGGTGACCGGTTTATTTAAACGCACTAATCGGTGATCGGTTTATTTAAACGCACTAATCGGTGATTGGTTTATTTAAACGCACTAATCGGTGATTGGCCCAAAAAATCCTGATTGTGTAAAGCCTACTTTTTTTTTTTTTTTTTTACATTTAATGACTGTTAACAGTTTTTTCCTGGCATTTGTGATGACTTTTGCCCATTCCAGTCACTTTTCACTATTTGCCACTTTTTTGTTGCTTTTTGACCATTTTGCCACCTGTAACTCATTTTAAATAACTTTCTCCTCATTTTTGCTACTTTCTGCAACTTCCTTTTTACCTTTTTCTCCCCATCTTTGCCACTTTTTACCCCGTTAGTGAAACTTCATGCCTATTTTGCCCCTTTTCACCTGTTCTTGCTACTTTCTGACCATTTTTGCCACCTTTAACCACTCAAACTGTGGCTCTTGCAAATGTATTTTTTCAACAATTTGGCTGTGTGAGGAGGGCTGGGTATGACTGGATTAGACACAAAATGCTGGGACTTCAGTCCTCCAGCTCTGCTTACAAGCTCGTAATAAGCTCCTGGATGGTTTTAGTTATTTTAGTATTAATGGTAATTTACGTGTTTATTCCGGTCTCTAAATCATTAAAATGGCCCTTCTAGCATAGCATACAACAAGTAAGAAAAACCTAACGGATTAGGCCTTTATGAATATCTCCTGACTTTAAGAGCAGGTTGAAGAACAGGATTCCTGTAAGCCTGTGTTATAGCTCCAGTTAGCTACAGATCATTAACCCATCCTGATTATTTTACGAGTTTTCTGAGTCCTGTCAGCTGAAATTCTCCTGTAATGATTAACGTAGGAAACACTCAGTGTCACAAGACGGAACATAAGATAAGTCCCTGACATTAACTGCCGATTAGATGCTAAAAATCTATGTATTTACTGGAGATAAAGGCCCTTTATTGTTGTTAGCCTGCTAGCCGTAAAGCTAACAGAGATGCTGTGTTTATAAAGCAAACAGAGCTAGCTAACGTTAGCTCAGGCTAGTCCAATGTTTATCTTTATTTACAGTTCTTCTTCGGGGGTTTTCTGATGTTACCTCTCGGTCCTTCAGTCCTAACAACAGCACTTCTTCCATCAGAGTCAGACGGGTTTCTTTGGAGTCTCCGCTGTCGTCGTCGTCCTGGTCCTCCCCCCGCCGGCTCTCGCTCTCCTCCTGGCCGCTCGGACGGTCCTTATCCGCGGCGAGGCGCGAGGCTTCAGTCCGCCGCTGCACCAGGCCCGAGGTCCGCTGGCTGAGGGAAGTCATGTCTGCCGGCGAGTCAGCTCAACAACGACCGAAACAACCCGCCTCAGACCGAACTGCCGGGGATGTGTTACCGTGATAGTGTTCGGAAACCATACAGCATTAACCGGAAGTGTTTATCCAGGTCAGCACGGAGGTGTGAGCGCACTGTCAGTCGAGTAAATGCCCTCTTTCCTCCGCTCTGTCCTCGGCATGTACCGCTGGATGAATCCGTCTAATATGGCGCCGTGTGGAGACTGTCATACCAAAGTTATCCAGCAGGTAGGAGCCGAGATAACCTGAGACGGATCTGAGGAACTGGGAGCCGGAGAGATGCCACATCAGCACATTTCATCAGCAGAGACGGCACAGAGGCATGAAGGGGCTCTCTGAGAGCTTTAATGAGGAACTTTAATGAGGACCAGAACCAGACTAAAGGTAAACCTGGACCAGAACCGCACTAAAGATGAACCTGGACCAGAACCACACTGAAGATGAACCTGGACCAGAACCAGACTAAAGGTAAACCTGGACCAGAACCAGTCTAAAGATAAACCTGGACCAGAACCACACTGAAGGTAAACCTGGACCAGAACCACACTGAAGATGAACCTGGACCAGAACCAGACTAAAGGTAAACCTGGACCAGAACCACACTAAAGATAAACCTGGACCAGAACCACACTGAAGATGAACCTGGACCAGAACCAGACTAAAGGTAAACCTGGACCAGAACCAGACTAAAGATAAACCTGGACCAGAGCCACACTGAAGGTAAACCTGGACCAGAACCACACTAAAGATAAACCTGGACCAGAACCACACTAAAGATAAACCTGGACCAGAACCAGACTAAAGATAAACCTGGACCAGAGCCACACTGAAGGTAAACCTGGACCAGAACCACACTAAAGATAAACCTGGACCAGAACCACACTAAAGATAAACCTGCACAAGAACCAGACTAAAGGTAAACCTGGACCAGAACCAGACTAAAGATGAACCTGGACCAGAGCCACACTGAAGGTAAACCTGGACCAGAACCACACTAAAGATAAACCTGGACCAGAACCACACTAAAGATGAACCTGGACCAGAACCACACTAAAGATGAACCTGGACCAGAACCACACTAAAGATAAACCTGGACCAGAACCACACTAAAGGTAAACCTGGACCAGAACCACACTAAAAATAAACCTGGACCAGAACCACACTAAAGATGAACCTGGACCAGAACCACACTAAAGATAAACCTGGACCAGAACCACACTAAAGATGAACCTGGACCAGAGCCACACTGAAGGTAAACCTGGACAAGAACCGCACTAAAGATAAACCTGGACCAGAACCACACCTAAGACAAACCTGGACCAGAACCACACTTAAAATAAACCTGGAACAGAACCACACTAAAGATGAACCTGGACCAGAACCACACTAAAGATAAACCTGGACCAGAACCACTCTAAAGGTAAACCTGGACCAGAACCACACTAAAGATAAACCTGGACCAGAACCACACTAAAGATAAACCTGGACCAGAACCAGTCTAAAGATAAACCTGGACCAGAACCACACTGAAGGTAAACCTGGACCAGAACCAGACTAAAGGAAAACCTGGACCAGAACCGCACTGAAGGAAAACCTGGACCAGAACCACACTAAAGATAAACCTGGACCAGAACCACACTAAAGATAAACCTGGACCAGAACCACACTGAAGGAAAACCTGGACCAGAACCACACTAAAGGTAAACCTGGACCAGAACCAGACTGATGTCAGTACTGTGATCCAGACTAAAGATAAACCTGGACCAGAACCACACTAAAGATGAACCTGGACCAGAACCACACTAAAGATAAATCTGGACCAGAACCACACTAAAGATGAACCTGGACCAGAACCACACTAAAGGTAAACCTGGACCAGAACCACACTAAAGGTAAACCTGGACCAGAACCACACCTAAAGGAAA
Source organism: Cheilinus undulatus (assembly GCF_018320785.1). Classification (NCBI taxonomy): domain Eukaryota; kingdom Metazoa; phylum Chordata; class Actinopteri; order Labriformes; family Labridae; genus Cheilinus; species Cheilinus undulatus. Next base: position 1,326,892 of record NC_054869.1, on the reverse strand, counting down.
ATCTTGACCAGAAAAAGACTGATGTCAGTGTTCTGTTCCAGTCTATAGATAAACCTGGACCAGAACCACACTTAAAATAAACCTGGAACAGAACCACACTAACGGAAAACCTGGACCAGAGCCACACTTAAGGTAAACCTGGACCAGGACCACACTAAAAATAAACCTGGACCAGAACCAGACTAAAGGTAAACCTGGACCAGAACCACACTAAAGATAAACCTGGACCAGAACCAGACTAAAGATAAACCTGGACCAGAACCACACCTAAGACAAACCTGGACCAGAACCAGACTAAAGATAAACCTGGACCAGAACCACACTAAAGGAAAACCTGGACCACAACCAGACTAAAGATAAACCTGGACCAGAACCGCACTAAAGACAAACCTGGACCAGAACCAGACTAAAGATAAACCTGGACCAGAACCACACTAAAGGAAAACCTGGACCACAACCAGACTAAAGATAAACCTGGACCAGAACCACACTTAAAATAAACCTGGACCAGAGCCACACTAAAGGTAATCCTGGACCAGAGCCACACTAAAAATAAACCTGGACCAGAACCACACTAAAGGTAAACCTGGACCAGAACCACACTAAAGGTAAACCTGGACCAGAACCACACTAGAAGAAAACCTGGACCAGAACCAGACTAAAGGTAAACCTGGACCAGAACCACACTAAAGGAAAACCTGGACCAGAACCAGACTAAAGGTAAACCTGGACCAGAACCACACTAAAGGAAAACCTGGACCAGAACCAGACTTAAAATAAACCTGGACCAGAACCACACTAAAGGTAAACCTGGACCAGAACCACACTAAAGGACCAGAACCATACTAAAGATAAAGCTGGACCAGAACCACACCAAAGATAAACCTGGACCAGAACCACACTAAAGGTGAACCTAGACCAGAACCACACTAAAGATAAACCTGGACCAGAACCACACTTAAAATGAACCTGGACCAGAACAAGACTAAAGGTAAACCTGGACCAGAACCGCACTAAAGGTAAACCGGGACCAGAACAAGACTGATGTCAGTGTTCTGATCCAGTCTAAAGATAAACCTGGACCAGAACCACACTAAAAATAAACCTGGACCAGAACCACATTAAAGGTAAACCTGGACCAGAACCACACTAAAGGAAAACCTGGACCAGAACCACACTAAAGGTAAACCTGGACCACAACCACACTAAAGGTAAACCTGGACCAGAACCAGACTAAAGATAAACCTGGACCAGAACGAGACTGATGTCAGTGTTCTGATCCAGTCAAAAGATAAACCTGGACCAGAACCACACTAAAGGAAAACCTGGACCAGAACCACACTAAAGGTAAACCTGGACCAGAGCCACACTAAAAATAAACCTGGACCAGAACCACACTAAAGGTAAACCTGGACCAGAACCACACTAAAGGAAAACCTGGACCAGAACCAGACTAAAGGTAAACCTGGACCAGAACCAGACTAAAGATGAACCTGGACCAGAACCACACTAAAGGTAAACCTGGACCAGAACCACACTAAAGATAAACCTGGACCAGAACCAGACTAAAGGAAAACCTGGACCAGAACCACACTAAAGGTAAACCTGGACCAGAGCCACACTAAAGATAAACCTGGACCAGAACCATACTAAAGATGAACCTGGACCAGAACCACACTAAAGGAAAACCTGGACCAGAACAAGACTGATCTCAGTGTTCTGATCCAGTCTAAAGTTAAACCTGGACCAGAACCACACTTAAAATAAACCTGGACCAGAACCACACTAAAGGTAAACCTGGACCAGAACCACACTAAAGATAAACCTGGACCAGAACCACACTAAAGATAAACCTGGACCAGCACCACACTAAAGATGAACCTGGACCAGAACCAGACTGATGTCAGTACTGTGATCCAGACTAAAGATAAACCTGGACCAGAACCAGACCAAAGATAAACCTGGACCAGAACCACACTAAAGATAAACCTGGACCAGAACCGCACTTAAAATAAACCTGGACCAGAACCACACTAAAGAGAAACCTGGACCAGAACCACACTAAAGATAAACCTGGACCAGAACAAGACTGATGTCAGTGTTCTGATCCAGTCAAAAGATAAACCTGGACCAGAACCACATCAAAAATAAACCTGGACCACAACCACACTAGAGGAAAACCTGGACCAAAACCAGACTAAAGGTAAACCTTGACCAGAGCCACACTAAAGGAAAACCTGGACCAGAACCAGACTAAAGATAAACCTGGACCAGAACCACACCAAAGGAAAACCTGGACCAGAACCAGACTAAAGGTAAACCTGGACCAGAGCCACACTAAAGGTAAACCTGGACCAGAACAAGACTGATGTCAGTGTTCTGATCCAGTCTAAAGTTAAACCTGGACCAGAACCACACTTAAAATAAACCTGGACCAGAACCACACTTAAGGTAAACCTGGACCAGAACCACACTAAAGATAAACCTGGACCAGAACCACACTAAAGATAAACCTTGACCAGAACCACACTTAAGAAATACCTGGACCAGCACCACACTAAAGATGAACCTGGACCAGAACCAGACCGATGTTAGTACTGTGATCCAGACTAAAGATAAACCTGGACCAGAACCAGACCAAAGATAAACCTGGACCAGAACCACACTAAAGATAAACCTGGACCAGAACCACACTTAAAATAAACCTGGACCAGAACCACACTAAAGAGAAACCTGGACCAGAACTAGACTGATGTCAGTGTTCTGATCCAGTCAAAAGATAAACCTGGACCAGAACCACACTAAAGGTAAACCTGGACCACAACCACACTAAAGGAAAACCTGGACCAGAACCAGACTAAAGATAAACCTGGACCAGAACCACACTAAAGATAAACCTGGACCAGAACCACACTTAAAATGAACCTGGACCAGAACCAGACTAAAGGTAAACCTGGACCAGAACCGCACTAAAGATAAACCTGGACCAGAACAAGACTGATGTCAGTGTTCTGATCCAGTCTAAAGATAAACCTGGACCAGAACCACACTTAAAATGAACCTGGACCAGAACCAGACTAAAGGTAAACCTGGACCAGAACCGCACTAAAGGTAAACCTGGACCAGAACAAGACTGATGTCAGTGTTCTGATCCAGTCTAAAGATAAACCTGGACCAGAACCACACTAAAAATAAACCTGGACCAGAACCACATTAAAGGTAAACCTGGACCAGAACCACACTAAAGGAAAACCTGGACCAGAACCAGACTAAAGGTAAACCTGGACCAGAGCCACACTAAAGGAAAACCTGGACCAGAACCAGACTAAAGATAAACCTGGACCAGAACCAGACTAAAGATAAACCTGGACCAAAACCGCACTAAAGGTAAACCTGGACCAGAACAAGACTGATGTCAGTGTTCTGATCCAGTCTAAAGATAAACCTGGACCAGAACCACACTAAAGGTAATCCTGGACCAGAGCCACACTAAAAATAATCCTGGACCAGAACCACACTAAAGGAAAACCTGGACCAGAACCACACTAAAGGTAAACCTGGACCACAACCACACTAGAGGAAAACCTGGACCAAAACCAGACTAAAGGTAAACCTGGACCAGAGCCACACTAAAGGAAAACCTGGACCAGAGCCACACTAAAGATAAACCTGGACCAAAACCGCACTAAAGGTAAACCTGGACCAGAACAAGACTGATGTCAGTGTTCTGATCCAGTCTAAAGATAAACCTGGACCAGAACCACACTAAAGGTAATCCTGGACCAGAGCCACACTAAAGATAAACCTGGACCAAAACCGCACTAAAGGTAAACCTGGACCAGAACAAGACTGATGTCAGTGTTCTGATCCAGTCTAAAGATAAACCTGGACCAGAACCACACTAAAGGTAATCCTGGACCAGAGCCACACTAAAGATAAACCTGGACCAGAACCAGACTGATGTCAGTACTGTGATCCAGACTAAAGATAAACCTGGACCAGAACCAGACTGATGTCAGTACTGTGATCCAGACTAAAGATAAATCTGGACCAGAACCAGAAAAAAGATAATCCTGGACCAGAACCACACTACGGTCAGTTTTCTGATCCAGACTAAAGATAAACCTGGACCAGAACCAGAATAAAGATGAACCTGGACCAGAACCAGACTGACGATAGACCTGGAGCAGATCCAGAGTGATGATAAACCTAGACCAGATTCAGACTGATGTTAAACATAGACCAGATTCAGACTGATGATAAACCTGGAGCAGATCCAGACTGATGATAGACCTGGACCAGAACCAGACTGATGGTAGACCTGAACTAGAACCAGACTGATGATAGACCTGGAGCAGATCCAGACTGATGATAGACCTGGACCAGATCCAGACTGATGATAGACCTGTCCTGAGCTGCTGCTGGCAGAGGACCTTCATCATCAGGGACAGACTGTTGGTCTGTGTTCTCATGATGACAGAGAGAACGTCAGCTGAACTCCTTTCATGGAGATGCTTTTAAATGTTCTGTTCTCTCTATAGTAATGCTTCCAGCCCTCTGATGGAGGGCCTCACATTGGTCTTTGCCCTCTGGTGTAGGGCCTCACATTGGTCTTTGCCCTCTGGTGTAGGGCCTCTCATTGGTCTTTGCCCCCTGGTGGAGGGTCTCACATTGGTCTTTGCCCCCTGGTGGAGGGCCTCACATTGGTCTTGCCCCCTGTTGGAGGGCCTCACATTGGTCTTTGCCCCATGGTGGAGGGCCTCACATTGGTCTTGCCCCCTGGTGGAGGGCCTCACATTGGTCTTTGCCCCCTGGTGGAGGGCCTCTCATTGGTCTTTGCCCCCCTGGTGGGGGGCCTCACATTGGTCTTTGCCCCCTCGTGGAGGGCCTCACATTGGTCTTGCCCCCTGGTGGAGGGCCTCACATTGGTCTTTGCCCCCTGGTGGAGGGCCTAACATTGGTCTTGCCCCCTGGTGGAGGGCCTCACATTGGTCTTTGCCCCCTGGTGGAGGGCCTCTCATTGGTCTTTGCCCCCCTGTTGGAGGGCCTCTCATTCGTCTTTGCCCCTGGTGGAGGGCCTCTCATTCGTCTTTGCCCCCTGGTGGAGGGCCTCTCATTGGTCTTTTCCCCCCTGGTGGAGGGCCTCTCATTGGTCTTTCCCCCCCCCCCGTCGGAGGGCCTCACATTGGTCTTGCCCCCTGGTGGAGGGCCTCTCATTGGTCTTTGCCCCCTGGTGGAGGGCCTCTCATTGTCTTTCCCCGTTGGAGGGCCTCACATTGGTCTTGCCCCCTGGTGGAGGGCCTCACATTGGTCTTTGCCCCCTGGTGGAGGGCCTCTCATTGGTCTTTGCCCCCCTGGTGGAGGGCCTCTCATTGGTCTTTCCCCCCCCCGTTGGAGGGCCTCTCATTGGTCTTTCCCCCCCCGTTGGAGGGCCTCTCATTGGTCTTTCCCCCCTCGTGGAGGGCCTCTCATTGGTCTTTCCCCCCCGTTGGAGGGCCTCACCTTGGTCTTGCCCCCTGGGGGGGGGCCTCTCATTGGTCTTTGCCCCCCTGGTGGAGGGCCTCTCATTGGTCTTTCCCCCCCCGTTGGAGGGCATCACATTGGTCTTGCCCCCTGGTGGAGGGCCTCACATTGGTCTTTGCCCCTGGTGGAGGGCCTCTCATTGGTCTTTGCTCCCTGGTGGAGGGCCTCTCATTGGTCTTTCCCCCCCCGTTGGAGGGCCTCTCATTGGTCTTTCCCCCCCCATTGGAGGGCCTCTCATTGGTCTTTGCCCCCTGGTGGAGGGCCTCTCATTGGTCTTTCCCCCCCGTTGGAGGGCCTCTCATTGGTCTTTCCCCCCCCGTTGGAGGGCCTCTCATTGGTCTTCCCCCCCCCCCGTTGGAGGGCCTCTCATTGGTCTTTCCCCCCTCGTGGAGGGCCTCTCATTGGTCTTTCCCCCCCCGTTGGAGGGCCTCACATTGGTCTTGCCCCCTGGTGGAGGGCCTCTCATTGGTCTTTGCCCCCCTGGTGGAGGGCCTCTCATTGGTCTTTCCCCCCCCGTTGGAGGGCCTCACATTGGTCTTGCCCCCTGGTGGAGGGCCTCACATTGGTCTTTGCCCCCTGGTGGAGGGCCTCTCATTGGTCTTTGCTCCCTGGTGGAGGGCCTCTCATTCGTCTTTGCCCCTGGTGGAGGGCCTCTCATTGGTCTTTCCCCCCTCGTGGAGGGCCTCTCATTGGTCTTGCCCCCTGGTGGAGGGCCTCACATTGGTCTTTGCCCCCTGGTGGAGGGCCTCTCATTGGTCTTTGCACCCCTGTTGGAGGGCCTCTCATTCGTCTTTGCCCCTGGTGGAGGGCCTCTCATTCGTCTTTGCGCCCTGGTGGAGGGCCTCTCATTGGTCTTTTCCCCCCTGGTGGAGGGCCTCTCATTGGTCTTTGCCCCCCTGGTGGACGGCCTCTCATTGGTCTTTCCCCCCCCGTTGGAGGGCCTCTCATTGGTCTTTCCCCCCCCGTTGGAGGGCCTCTCATTGGTCTTTCCACCCTCGTGGAGGGCCTCTCATTGGTCTTTCCCCCCCGTTGGAGGGCCTCTCATTGGTCTTTCCCCCCCCGTTGGAGGGCCTCTCATTGGTCTTTCCCCCCACGTTGGAGGGCCTCTCATTGGTCTTTCCCCCCCGTTGGTTGGGCCTAAAATTGTTGTTTGCCCCCTGTTGGAGGGCCTCTCATTGGTCTTTCCCCCCCGTTGGAGGGCCTCTCATTGGTCTTTCCCCCCCCGTTGGAGGGCCTCACATTGGTCTTGCCCCCTGGTGGAGGGCCTCTCATTGGTCTTTGCCCCCCTGGTGGAGGGCCTCTCATTGGTCTTTCCCCCCCCGTTGGAGGGCCTCACATTGGTCTTGCCCCCTGGTGGAGGGCCTCACATTGGTCTTTGCCCCCTGGTGGAGGGCCTCTCATTGGTCTTTGCTCCCTGGTGGAGGGCCTCTCATTCGTCTTTGCCCCTGGTGGAGGGCCTCTCATTGGTCTTTGCCCCCCTGGTGGAGGGCCTCTCATTGGTCTTTCCCCCCCCGTTGGAGGGCCTCACATTGGTCTTGCCCCCTGGTGGAGGGCCTCACATTGGTCTTTGCCCCCTGGTGGAGGGCCTCTCATTGGTCTTTGCTCCCTGGTGGAGGGCCTCTCATTCGTCTTTGCCCCTGGTGGAGGGCCTCTCATTGGTCTTTCCCCCCTGGTGGAGGGCCTCTCATTGGTCTTTGCTCCCTGGTGGAGGGCCTCTCATTCGTCTTTGCCCCTGGTGGAGGGCCTCTCATTGGTCTTTCCCCCCTGGTGGAGGGCCTCTCATTGGTCTTTGCCCCCCTGGTAGAGGGCCTCTCATTGGTCTTTTCCCCCCTGGTGGAGGGCCTCTCATTGGTCTTTCCCCCCTGGTGGAGGGCCTCTCATTGGTCTTTGCTCCCTGGTGGAGGGCCTCTCATTCGTCTTTGCCCCTGGTGGAGGGCCTCTCATTGGTCTTTCACCCCACGTGGAGGGCCTCTCATTGGTCTTTCCACCCTCGTGGAGGGCCTCTCATTGGTCTTTGCTCCCTGGTGGAGGGCCTCTCATTGGTCTTTGCCCCCCTGGTGGAGGGCCTCTCATTGGTCTTTTCCCCTGGTGGAGGGCCTCTCATTGGTCTTTCCCCCCTGGTGGAGGGCCTCTCATTGGTCTTTGCTCCCTGGTGGAGGGCCTCTCATTGGTCTTTGCCCCTGGTGGAGGGCCTCTCATTGGTCTTTCCCCCCTGGTGGAGGGCCTCTCATTGGTCTTTCCCCCCTCGTGGAGGGCCTCTCATTGGTCTTTGCTCCCTGGTGGAGGGCCTCTCATTGGTCTTTGCCCCCCTGGTGGAGGGCCTCTCATTGGTCTTTCCCCCCCCGTTGGAGGGCCTCACATTGGTCTTGCCCTCTGGTGGAGGGCCTCACATTGGTCTTTGCCCCCTGGTGGAGGGCCTCTCATTGGTCTTTGCTCCCTGGTGGAGGGCCTCTCATTGGTCTTTGCCCCCCTGGTAGAGGGCCTCTCATTGGTCTTTTCCCCCCTGGTGGAGGGCCTCTCATTGGTCTTTCCCCCCTGGTGGAGGGCCTCTCATTGGTCTTTGCTCCCTGGTGGAGGGCCTCTCATTCGTCTTTGCCCCTGGTGGAGGGCCTCTCATTGGTCTTTCTCCCCTGGTGGAGGGCCTCTCATTGGTCTTTCCCCCCTCGTGGAGGGCCTCTCATTGGTCTTTGCTCCCTGGTGGAGGGCCTCTCATTGGTCTTTGCCCCCCTGGTGGAGGGCCTCTCATTGGTCTTTTCCCCCCTGGTGGACGGCCTCTCATTGGTCTTTCCCCCCTGGTGGAGGGCCTCTCATTGGTCTTTGCTCCCTGGTGGAGGGCCTCTCATTCGTCTTTGCCCCTGGTGGAGGGCCTCTCATTGGTCTTTCCCCCCTGGTGGAGGGCCTCTCATTGGTCTTTCTCGTGGAGGGCCGCACAGTGGTCTTTGGACCCCGGTGGAGGGCCTCTCATTGGTCTTTGCCCCCCTGGTGGAGGGCCTCTCATTGGTCTTTCCCCCCCCGTTGGAGGGCCTCACATTGGTCTTGCCCTCTGGTGGAGGGCCTCACATTGGTCTTTGCCCCCTGGTGGAGGGCCTCTCATTGGTCTTTGCTCCCTGGTGGAGGGCCTCTCATTCGTCTTTGCCCCTGGTGGAGGGCCTCTCATTGGTCTTTCCCCCCTGGTGGAGGGCCTCTCATTGGTCTTTGCTCCCTGGTGGAGGGCCTCTCATTCGTCTTTGCCCCTGGTGGAGGGCCTCTCATTGGTCTTTCCCCCCTGGTGGAGGGCCTCTCATTGGTCTTTCCCCCCTCGTGGAGGGCCTCTCATTGGTCTTTGCTCCCTGGTGGAGGGCCTCTCATTGGTCTTTGCCCCCCTGGTGGAGGGCCTCTCATTGGTCTTTTCCCCCCTGGTGGAGGGCCTCTCATTGGTCTTTCCCCCCTGGTGGAGGGCCTCTCATTGGTCTTTGCCCGGGCCCCCACCCCTATGGGGCCCCTGGGTGCAGCTCTTTAAACCGCTCACATGTTGATGATGTTTCTTTGTTCACTGTTGTTTACAGAGGAAGAGTCTGTTTTTGTCCTGTGGTGGCTGACCACAGTGTGAGTCTACTTTTGTCCACTAGGTGGCGTCTCCACTCAGTCATTGTACCACAGCATGTGAAGGACAAGTCCATCTGAGGATGATGGGATGAACGTGAACAGGATAGATGTGAGTTTGATTTAGTCTGCAGGGAGAGAGGAGAGGGGCTGCAGGAATAAACGTGCTGCCTGCATGAACCTTTGTCAGCTTTACTTAGAAACAGTTCTTGTTGGGTAAACATCCCCCAGTTAAATAAATGTTTGTTTGTGTATCTTTGCCTTCATCCTGTGAAAATACCGATTAGGTCAGTGAAACTCAACATGTGGCTCTTATGTGATTATTTAAATGTATTAATTTGAAATAACTGTTTTGCCCTTTTTCACCATTTTTGCCACTTTTCACCCATTTAAGCTACCATTTGTCATTAAACACCACTTTTACCCTATTTTTTTGCCCATTTTCAACATTTTTTCTCCTCATTTTCACCCCTTTAAGCTCCCATTTGTCATTAATGGAGTTGTGATAGAAAAGGTGTCAGAAATTCATTTTTGGGTGTACTAGTGGATGAAAATTCAACATGGAAACTACATACTGCTTATATTGGAAATAAGGTGTCAAAAATATTTCTGTTTTAAGAAAAGCAAAATGTGTATTAGATTATAAATCAGTGAGGATTTTGTATTGTTGGCTTATTTTGCCATATTTGAGTTACTGTATTGAAGTTTGGGGAAACACCTGCATTAGCAGCACAAAGCCATTGTTTTGTTCCAGAAAGCTCTAAGAATAATGTACAGTGTTGATTTCAGGGAACACAGGAGTTGTCTGCAAAGTCAGGTTTGTTGAAGTTTGAAGAGACGGTTGAATTAGGGACGTTATTGGTTTTGTTCAGAGCAGGAAGTGGACTGCAGAGGTTATTTGTTTTAGCTTCACAGGACAACAAGCACAGAAGAAAATTTAATTTCAAACACCAAATGATGAGGACTAACACAAACCAAATGTGTATTTCTGTTGCTGGTGTGAAAATGTGGAATTCACTGACAGTAGAAGAAAAGAGCTGTAAGAACGTGTGTCAGTTTAAGAGGATGTATGTAGAGAACAGGGGATTTTATAAAAGCATGTTGTTATGGATTTTTCAATTTTGTTGAATTTATTTGGACTCATGTACACAGGTTTATAATAATGTCAGCGGTTATTTGTTTCAAGAAAAGTGCAGGTATTAAAAGTTCGCTTCATCCTGCTCCTTTCCAATCACACTATTGGAATAAAGAAAGGAAACAAAATAAATACCACTTTTTACAACTTTTTACCCATTCTAGCCACTGCCATCCCAATTTTGCCCCTTTTCACCGTTTTTTTGCCACTTTTTGCCCCTCTAATCTACCTTTTGCCACTAAATACCACTTGTGTCCTCTTGTTTCACCTGTTTTGCCACTGCTTTCTGCCACTTTTATCCCATTTTTGCCCTTTCTTACCACTTTTCACCCATTTCATCTACCTTTTGCTATTACATACCACTTGTTTACACTCATTTTTGCTACTCTCTGATCCTTTTTCCCTTTCCTTCCCCTTTTCACCCATGTTTGTTGCTTTTTGACCCTTTTTGCCACCTCTAACTTATTGTTATGGCCACTTTAACCCGTTTTTGCCAGTCTCCCCTCTCAGATTGTGGCTCTTGTGAAGGTTTTTTCAACAGTTTGGCTCTTTGGTTGAGTAACACAGGTTTACGTTATGGGTCTGAACCCCCCAGTCCTGACAGCAGGTTTAAACCCAGTTATGTAACACACAGTTATTATTCACTATCAGACTAACCAGTCTTTCACTCTTCATCTTTAATCAGGATTTTTAGCAGATTTAGTGTGAAGCTTCTTTTGTCACTGATAATATTTGACTCATAATGTAATTTTCACTACAGTATGATGATAGTATAAGATTCTGGACCATACAGTCTGGTTTAACACAATCCTTATTTCAGTTAGTTTTTATTGTTATCTTTAAATCATTTTTGACATGATTATTCTTGTATTTTCACTTGTTTTTTGTTAAATTCTTGCTGTGAGCTGATATAAAAATGGACACACCCCTGATGGATAAAGTCATTTGTGTTGTCCTATCATATCCTGTTTAATTTTGTTTATGTTTTTATACTTTATTGTGTTAATTAGTAGTGTTAGTTACACAGAAGCACGTCTTATTCTCACAGATATACACTGACACATTTTCACATTTTCACCCTTGTTCACCCACACAGATAAATTTAAACACACATACACACATATACATACATATGTACTCATAATAATAATAAAATAAGATAATGAAGTCCACTTCTGTCCACAGATGAACAGAATTTTAAAGCTAACCCTGTTATGAATTCAGCAAACATTCAGATCTATGCAACCATCCTTCATGCATTTCCTTTCACTAAATACATTTCTCCACTGACCTGCATGAGAGAGAAAAAGAAGGTTTATTATTTCATTGTGTAGAGCACAGGTGTCAAACTCAAGGCCCGGGGGCCAAACCCGGCCGGTGGAACGATTACATCCGGCCGGCGAGATCATCTCATATTAGTTTTCTAACTGGCCCACCAGTCTGAGGTCTGCAGGTTTACTCCAGTTTAATCATGTAAACTTCAATTTGATTATTTAAGATGTCCTTGTTAAGCCATAAAAATCAGAATAGTTTGTGTTTTATTTCAGATTTTCAATTTTGCATCTTAAGATTATGACTCAAACTTATGATTTTGACTTTTTATTTCATACTTTGACCTTTTCAACTCTGAATTTGGTCTTTATATGTCACATTTTTTACTTTTAGATTCACAATTTTGAATTTTAAGTCACATTTTGACCTTTTCAGCTCCTGACTTTGGCTTTTTAATCCCATATTTTGACTTTTAAAAACATGATTTCATTTTTTTCTTGTATTTTGGCATTTTGAATAATAGTTTTTACTTCTTTTTTTTTTTTTTTATCATATTTTGACCTTTTACACTCCCAATTTTGAATTTAAGTCACATTTTAACTCTGTAAGTCCACATTTTGAATTCTAGCTCATATACTGACATTTTTGAATCCTTTTTTTTTTTTGGCTTTTTATCCCATATTTTGACCTATAAGACTCACAATTTAAAATTTTAAGTCATATTTTGTCTTTTAAACTCATGATTTCAAATGTAATCTTATATTTTGACCTTTCAAACTTATGGTTTCAACTTTCTCCTCATATATTTGCTCTTTTAAAACATTATATTTCTAATTTCAATATCGTGTTCTGATCTTTTGAAGCCTTTAAACTTTTCATTTGTACTTTTTTGAATTTCCAAATCAGTGCTGTTTTTTATTTTATATTTCATTCCTGGTGAAAATGAGGCTGACAGTTCTGGTTCAAAGCTGACCCTGTCAGGCTCTCAGGTTAGACCCAAATCTAGAATCCGGCCCTGCTGTGGTGTAAAGGGTTAATCATAGTTCATTTAAATGTATGCAGGTGTCATTTTATATCATTTTATTTTTACATAACTTGGTTACATTTTCCCCTTTGGTTTAAAGAGGGCCCATCTTTATTCAAACATTTCTTTCATTTTGATTTAGTAAGTTAATTTTTCCATCCTATATACGTCTCATATAACACATGAAGAGAGAATATCCTGTTTAATTTGAGGATTTTTGAATCTTTACCCATTCTATGACATATAATTGATCTTATTCTATTTATATTAATCTATTTCATCCTGTCACACACATTCAGATATCGTCTTTCACACAGCAACTTCCCAGAGTGAAAAAACTGGGAGTTAAAGAAAAAAGAGTGAAAGAGTTAGATTTTCAGAGTACATTCACACACTTAGACTCCAGCTAGTGTTCAGTGATGCTCCTGAGCAGTGTTGAAAAAAGTAGTTCATTCACACGGTGTTGAGAGCAGTGAATCAACTCTGTTCCTGAGTTCATTCCCAACAGCTTTGTTGCCACGCCCCTACTGCCACTTCAAAACTAGGGAGTAGAGTTTTCCCATCATGCATTGTGTGTTTAGATGTATTTTAGATGTCTTTAGATGTATTTATATGTGTTTAGATGTTGCCTGTTGTACAGTTACTATTGCTGTTTTTCATTTGCTCATGTTTCTGGTGAATTGTTGTTGATTTGATGTTAGATACATCTGCACCATGAGTGACGCTGTCCACTGAGTTAAACACTTCCCACACATGGCTAGGACTGGTCTGTTGAAAGGGATCACAAGTTGTCTGTCACTTTGTTCATCCTGATGAGAGCACAGCAGCTTGGCCACAATGACCAATGAAAATTGGTAGGATTTAGGGGCATGGTAGATTTCCACCTGGTGGTGTTTAAAGTTGTCTGAAATATAACCTCTGTACAAGAACATATATCTGTAAAATATTAACCACAAACACTGAGAATGAGTTCATGTAACCCAAGATGGGAGTCAATTTTACTCTTAGTGAGAGTAGTATTTTAACTCCCATAAGAGTTTATTTTAACTCCTGATAAGAGTTAAGAATCAACTCCCAGAAAAGAGTTACTTTAACTCGGCTTTAGAGTTTATTCGATGGTCTCACATGTACACTCAGATTGAGTTGATTTTAACTCACACAGAGTTTATTCCAGTGACCTGAATTTGCTGTGCAGTCTCTGTTTTTTGTATGTCTTTTTTTATTTTTTAATGTTTTTTTATTTAGTTATTAAACTTATCCTATTAACAAAGCTTTACGATATTAGATACATATATTTTTTTGAAGTTGTTAGATAATGTTTTTACTTTTTTTTTTTTGTACTCATTCGTATCTGTCTTTATTCTAATTCATTTTGGGTTATTTAACATTTTAGTTTTTTATACCTTGTGTATTTTTTCTTATGGATTTTGATAATTTTAGCATATTAACCTTATTTCTATTATGTTTCCTGATGAAGCCCATAAAAAGTACATTAGACATAAATTTATCAGAAACTTTCTTCATAATCAGGAAACAAATCATTCCTTCTTCATAATCAGGAATAAAATCATTCCTTCTTCATAATCAGGAATAAAATCATTCCTTCTTCATAATCAGGAATAAAATCATTCCCTCTTCATAATCAGGAATAAAATCATTCCTTCTTCATAATCAGGAATTACATCATTCCTTCTTCATTATCAGGAATAAAATCATTCCTTCTTCATAATCAGGAATGAAATCATTCCTTCTTCATTATCAGCAATAAAATCATTCCCTCTTCATAATCAAGAATAACATCATTCCTTCTTCATAATCAGGAATAAAATCATTCCTTCTTCATAATCAGGAATAAAATAATTCCTTCTTCATTATCAGGAATAACATAATTCCTTCTTAATTATCAGGAATAAAATCATTCCTTCTCCATAATCAGGAATAACAACTTTCCTTCTTCATAATCAGGTATAAAGTCATTCCTTCTTCATAATCAGGAATAACATCACTCCTTCTTCATTATCAGGAATAAAATCATTCCTTCTTCATAATCAGGAATAAAATCATTCCTTCTTCATAATCAGCAATAAAATCATTCCCTCTTCATAATCAAGAATAAAATCATTCCTTCTTCATAATCAGCAATAAAATCATTCCCTCTTCATAATAAGGAATAAAATAATTCCTTCCTCATAATCAGGAATAAAATCATTCCCTCTTCATAATCAAGAATAAAATAATTCCTTCTTCATTATCAGGAATAAAATCATTCCCTCTTCATAATCAGGAATAAAATAATTCCTTCTTCATTATCAGGAATAAAATCATTCCCTTTTCATAATCAGGAATAAAATCATTCCCTTTTCATAATCAGGAATAAAATGATTCCCTCTTCATTATCAGGAATAAAATAATTCCTTCTTTATCAGAAATAAAATCATTCCTTCTTCATAATCAGGAATAACATCACTCCTTCTTCATTATCAGGAATAAAATCATTCCTTCTTCATAATCAGGAATAAAATCATTCCCTCTTCATAATCAGGGATAAAATCATCCCTTCTTCATTATCAGGAATAACATCATTCCCTCTTCATAATCAGCAATAAAATCATTCCCTCTTCATAATCAAGAATAACATCATTCCTTCTTCATAATCAGGAATAAAATCATTCCTTCTTCATAATCAGAAACAACATCATTCCCTCTTCATAATCAGGGATAAAATCATCCCTTCTTCATTATCAGGAATAACATCATTCCCTCTTCATAATCAGGGATAAAATCATCCCTTCTTCATTATCAGGAACAACATCATTCCCTCTTCATAATCAGGAATAAAATAATTCCTTCTTCATTATCAGGAATAAAATCATTCCCTCTTCATAATCAGGAATAAAATCATTCCTTCTTCATAATCAGGAACAAAATCATTCCCTTTTCATAATCAGGAATAAAATGATTCCCTCTTCATTATCAGGAATAAAATAATTCCTTCTTTATCAGAAATAAAATCATTTCTTCTTCATAATCAGGAATAAGATCATTCCCTCTCCATAATCAGGAATAAAATCATTCCTTCTTCATTAATCAGGAATAAATCATTCCTACTTCATAATCAGGAATAAATCATTCCTTCTTCACAATCAGGAATAAAATCATTCCTTCTTCACAATCAGGAATAAAATCATTCCTTCTCCATAATCAGGAATAACAACTTTCCTTCTTCATAATCAGGTATAAAGTCATTCCTTCTTCATAATCAGGAATAACATCACTCCTTCTTCATTATCAGGAATAAAATCATTCCTTCTTCATAATCAGGAATAAAATCATTCCTTCTTCATAATCAGGAATAAAATAATTCCTTCTTCATAATCAAGAATAAAATCATTCCTTCTTCATAATCAGCAATAAAATCATTCCTCTTCATAATCAGGAATAAAATAATTCCTTCTTCATAATCAGGAATAAAATCATTCCTCTTCATAATCAGAATAAAATCATTCCTTCTTCATTATCAGGAATAAAATCATTCCCTCTTCATAATCAGGAATAAAATCATTCCTTCTTCATTATCAGAATAAAATCATTCCTTTTCATAATCAGGAATAAAATCATTCCCTTCTTCATAATCAGGAATAAAATGATTCCCTCTTCATTATCAGGAATAAAATAATTCCTTCTTTATCAGAAATAAAATCATTCCTTCTTCATAATCAGGAATAACATCACTCCTTCTTCATTATCAGGAATAAAATCATTCCTTCTTCATAATCAGGAATAAAATCATTCCCTCTTCATAATCGGGAATAAAATAATTCCTTCTTCATAATCAGGAATAAAATCATTCCTTCTTCATAATCAGGAATAAAATCATTCCTTCTTCATAATCAAGAATAACATCATTCCTTCTTCATAATCAGAATAAAATCATTCCTTCTTCATAATCAGAATAAACATCATTCCCTCTTCATAATCAGGATAAAATCATTCCTTCTTCATTATCAGGAATAACATCATTCCCTCTTCATAATCAGGGATAAAATCATCCCTTCTTCATTATCAGGAAGAACATCATTCCCTCTTCATAATCAGGAATAAAATCATTCCTTCTTCATAATCAGGAATAAAATCATTCCTTCTTCATAATCAGGAATAACATAATTCCTTCTTAATTATCAGGAATAAAATCATTCCTTCTTCCATAATCAGGAATAAAATCATTCCTTCTTCATAATCAGGTATAAAGTCATTCCTTCTTCATAATCAGGAATAAATCATTCCTTCTTCACTATCAGGAATAAAATCATTCCATCTTCACAATCAGGAATAAAATCATTACTTCTTCATAATCAGGAATAAAAACATTCCATCTTCATAATAAGGAATAAAATCATTCCTTCTTCATAATCAGGAATAAAATCATTCCTCTTCATAATCAAGGAATAAAATAATTCCTTCCTTCATAATCAGGAATAAAATCATTCCTCTTCATAATCAAGAATAAAATAATTCCTTCTTCATTATCAGGAATAAAATCATTCCCTCTTCATAATCAGGAATAAAATAATTCCTTCTTCATTATCAGGAATAAAATCATTCCCTTTTCATAATCAGGAATAAAATCATTCCCTTTTCATAATCAGGAATAAAATGATTCCCTCTTCATTATCAGGAATAAAATAATTCCTTCTTTATCAGAAATAAAATCATTCCTTCTTCATAATCAGGAATAACATCACTCCTTCTTCATTATCAGGAATAAAATCATTCCTTCTTCATAATCAGGAATAAAATAAGTCCTTCTTCATAATCAGGAATGAAATCATTCCTTCTTCATAATCAGCAATAAAATCATTCCCTCTTCATAATCAAGAATAACATCATTCCTTCTTCATAATCAGGAATAAAATCATTCCTTCTTCATAATCAGAAACAACATCATTCCCTCTTCATAATCAGGGATAAAATCATTCCTTCTTCATAATCAGAATAACATCATTCCCTCTTCATAATCAGGATAAAATCATCCCTTCTTCATTATCAGGAATAACATCATTCTCTCTTCATAATCAGGAATAAAATCATTCCTTCTTCATAATCAGGAAATAACATCATTCCTTCTTCATAATCAGGAATAAAATAATTCCTTCTTCATTATCAGAATAAAATCATTCCCTCTTCATAATCAGGAATAAAATCATTCCTTCTTCATAATCAGGAACAAAATCATTCCTTTTCATAATCAGGAATAAAATCATTCCCTTCTTCATTATCAGGAATAAAATAATTCCTTCTTTATCAGAAATAAAATCATTCTTCTTCATAATCAGGAATAAAATCATTCCCTCTCATAATCAGGAAATAAAATCATTCCTTCTTCATTATCAATTAAATCATTCCTTCTTCATAATCAGGAATAAAATCATTCCTTCTTCATTATCAGGAATAAAATCATTCCTTCTTAATTATCAGGAATAAAATCATTCCTTCTCCATAATCAGGAATAACAACTTTCCTTCTTCATAATCAGGAATAAAGTCATTCCCTTCTTCATTATCAGGAATAACGCCATTCCTTCTTCGTTATCAGGAATAAAATCATCCCCTCTTCATAATCAGGAATAAAATCATTCCTTCTTCATTATCAGGAATAAAATCATTCCCTCTTCAGAATCAGGAATAAAATCATTCATTCTACAAAATAAGGAAAAAAATAATTCCTTCTTCATAATCAGAATAACATCATTCCTTCTTCATAATCAAGAATAAAGTCATTCCTTCTTCATAATCAGGAATAACATCATTCCTTCTTCATTGTCAGGAATAAATAATTCCTTCTTCATTATCAGGAATAACATCATTCCCTCTTCATAATCAGGAATAAAATCATTCCTTCTTCATAATCAGGAACAACATCATTCCCTCTTCATAATCAGGAATAACATCATTCCCTCTTCATAATAAGGAATAAAATCATTCCTTCTTCACTCTCATGAATAACTCATTCCTTCTTCATAATCAGGAATAAATCATTCCTTCTTCATAATCAGGAATAAAATCATTCCTTTATCAGAAATAAAATCATTCCTTCTTCATTATCAGGAATAAAATCATTCCTTCGTCATTATCAGGAATAAAATCATTCCTTCTTCATTATCAGGAATAAAATAATTCCTTCTTCATAATCAGGAATAAAATCATTCCTTCTTCATAATCAGGAATAAAATCATTCCTTCTTCATAATCAGGAATAAAATCATTCCCTCTTCATAATCAGGAATAAAATCATTCCTTCTTCATAATCAGGAATTACATCATTCCTTCTTCATTATCAGGAATAAAATCATTCCTTCTTCATAATCAGGAATGAAATCATTCCTTCTTCATTATCAGCAATAAAATCATTCCCTCTTCATAATCAAGAATAACATCATTCCTTCTTCATAATCAGGAATAAAATCATTCCTTCTTCATAATCAGGAATAAAATAATTCCTTCTTCATTATCAGGAATAACATAATTCCTTCTTAATTATCAGGAATAAAATCATTCCTTCTCCATAATCAGGAATAACAACTTTCCTTCTTCATAATCAGGTATAAAGTCATTCCTTCTTCATAATCAGGAATAACATCACTCCTTCTTCATTATCAGGAATAAAATCATTCCTTCTTCATAATCAGGAATAAAATCATTCCTTCTTCATAATCAGCAATAAAATCATTCCCTCTTCATAATCAAGAATAAAATCATTCCTTCTTCATTATCAGGAATAACATAATTCCTTCTTAATTATCAGGAATAAAATCATTCCTTCTCCATAATCAGGAATAACAACTTTCCTTCTTCATAATCAGGTATAAAGTCATTCCTTCTTCATAATCAGGAATAACATCACTCCTTCTTCATTATCAGGAATAAAATCATTCCTTCTTCATAATCAGGAATAAAATCATTCCTTCTTCATAATCAGCAATAAAATCATTCCCTCTTCATAATCAAGAATAAAATCATTCCTTCTTCATAATCAGCAATAAAATCATTCCCTCTTCATAATAAGGAATAAAATAATTCCTTCCTCATAATCAGGAATAAAATCATTCCCTCTTCATAATCAAGAATAAAATAATTCCTTCTTCATTATCAGGAATAAAATCATTCCCTCTTCATAATCAGGAATAAAATAATTCCTTCTTCATTATCAGGAATAAAATCATTCCCTTTTCATAATCAGGAATAAAATCATTCCCTTTTCATAATCAGCAATAAAATCATTCCCTCTTCATAATCAAGAATAAAATCATTCCTTCTTCATAATCAGCAATAAAATCATTCCCTCTTCATAATAAGGAATAAAATAATTCCTTCTTCATTATCAGGAATAAAATCATTCCCTTTTCATAATCAGGAATAAAATCATTCCCTTTTCATAATCAGGAATAAAATGATTCCCTCTTCATTATCAGGAATAAAATAATTCCTTCTTTATCAGAAATAAAATCATTCCTTCTTCATAATCAGGAATAACATCACTCCTTCTTCATTATCAGGAATAAAATCATTCCTTCTTCATAATCAGGAATAAAATCATTCCCTCTTCATAATCGGGAATAAAATAATTCCTTCTTCATAATCAGGAATGAAATCATTCCTTCTTCATAATCAGCAATAAAATCATTCCCTCTTCATAATCAAGAATAACATCATTCCTTCTTCATAATCAGGAATAAAATCATTCCTTCTTCATAATCAGAAAAAACATCCCTCTCTTCATAATCAGGGATAAAATCATCCCTTCTTCATTATCAGGAATAACATCATTCCCTCTTCATAATCAGGGATAAAATCATCCCTTCTTCATTATCAGGAACAACATCATTCCCTCTTCATAATCAGGAATAAAATAATTCCTTCTTCATTATCAGGAATAAAATCATTCCCTCTTCATAATCAGGAATAAAATCATTCCTTCTTCATAATCAGGAACAAAATCATTCCCTTTTCATAATCAGGAATAAAATGATTCCCTCTTCATTATCAGGAATAAAATAATTCCTTCTTTATCAGAAATAAAATCATTTCTTCTTCATAATCAGGAATAAGATCATTCCCTCTCCATAATCAGGAAATAAAATCATTCCTTCTTCATTATCAAGAATTAAATCATTCCTTCTTCATAATCAGGAATAAATCATTCCTTCTTCACAATCAGGAATAAAATCATTCCTTCTTCACAATCAGGAATAAAATCATTCCTTCTCCATAATCAGGAATAACAACTTTCCTTCTTCATAATCAGGTATAAAGTCATTCCTTCTTCATAATCAGGAATAACATCACTCCTTCTTCATTATCAGGAATAAAATCATTCCTTCTTCATAATCAGGAATAAAATCATTCCTTCTTCATAATCAGCAATAAAATCATTCCCTCTTCATAATCAAGAATAAAATCATTCCTTCTTCATAATCAGCAATAAAATCATTCCCTCTTCATAATAAGGAATAAAATAATTCCTTCCTCATAATCAGGAATAAAATCATTCCCTCTTCATAATCAAGAATAAAATAATTCCTTCTTCATTATCAGGAATAAAATCATTCCCTCTTCATAATCAGGAATAAAATAATTCCTTCTTCATTATCAGGAATAAAATCATTCCCTTTTCATAATCAGGAATAAAATCATTCCCTGTTCATAATCAGGAATAAAATGATTCCGTCTTCATTATCAGGAATAAAATCAGTCCCTCTTCATTATCAGGAATAAAATCATTCCTTCTTCATAATCAGGAATAAAATCATTCCCTCTTCATAATCGGGAATAAAATAATTCCTTCTTCATAATCAGGAATGAAATCATTCCTTCTTCATAATCAGCAATAAAATCATTCCCTCTTCATAATCAAGAATAACATCATTCCTTCTTCATAATCAGGAATAAAATCATTCCTTCTTCATAATCAGAAACAACATCATTCCCTCTTCATAATCAGGGATAAAATCATCCCTTCTTCATTATCAGGAATAACATCATTCCCTCTTCATAATCAGGGATAAAATCATCCCTTCTTCATTATCAGGAATAACATCATTCCCTCTTCATAATCAGGAATAAAATCATTCCTTCTTCATAATCAGGAATAAAATAATTCCTTCTTCATTATCAGGAATAACATAATTCCTTCTTAATTATCAGGAATAAAATCATTCCTTCTCCATAATCAGGAATAACAACTTTCCTTCTTCATAATCAGGTATAAAGTCATTCCTTCTTCATAATCAGGAATAACATCACTCCTTCTTCATTATCAGGAATAAAATCATTCCTTCTTCATAATCAGGAATAAAATCATTCCTTCTTCATAATCAGCAATAAAATCATTCCCTCTTCATAATCAAGAATAAAATCATTCCTTCTTCATAATCAGCAATAAAATCATTCCCTCTTCATAATAAGGAATAAAATAATTCCTTCCTCATAATCAGGAATAAAATCATTCCCTCTTCATAATCAAGAATAAAATAATTCCTTCTTCATTATCAGGAATAAAATCATTCCCTCTTCATAATCAGGAATAAAATAATTCCTTCTTCATTATCAGGAATAAAATCATTCCCTTTTCATAATCAGGAATAAAATCATTCCCTTTTCATAATCAGGAATAAAATGATTCCCTCTTCATTATCAGGAATAAAATAATTCCTTCTTTATCAGAAATAAAATCATTCCTTCTTCATAATCAGGAATAACATCACTCCTTCTTCATTATCAGGAATAAAATCATTCCTTCTTCATAATCAGGAATAAAATCATTCCCTCTTCATAATCGGGAATAAAATAATTCCTTCTTCATAATCAGGAATGAAATCATTCCTTCTTCATAATCAGCAATAAAATCATTCCCTCTTCATAATCAAGAATAACATCATTCCTTCTTCATAATCAGGAATAAAATCATTCCTTCTTCATAATCAGAAACAACATCATTCCCTCTTCATAATCAGGGATAAAATCATCCCTTCTTCATTATCAGGAATAACATCATTCCCTCTTCATAATCAGGGATAAAATCATCCCTTCTTCATTATCAGGAATAACATCATTCCCTCTTCATAATCAGGAATAAAATCATTCCTTCTTCATAATCAGGAACAACATCATCCCCTCTTCATAATCAGGAATAAAATAATTCCTTCTTCATTATCAGGAATAAAATCATTCCCTCTTCATAATCAGGAATAAAATCATTCCTTCTTCATAATCAGGAACAAAATCATTCCCTTTTCATAATCAGGAATAAAATGATTCCCTCTTCATTATCAGGAATAAAATAATTCCTTCTTTATCAGAAATAAAATCATTTCTTCTTCATAATCAGGAATAAGATCATTCCCTCTCCATAATCAGGAAATAAAATCATTCCTTCTTCATTATCAAGAATTAAATCATTCCTTCTTCATTATCAGGAATAAAATCATTCCTTCTTAATTATCAGGAATAAAATCATTCCATCTTAATTATCAGGAATAAAATCATTCCTTCTCCATAATCAGGAATAACAACTTTCCTTCTTCATAATCAGGTATAAAGTCATTCCCTCTTCATTATCAGGAATAACGTCATTCCTTCTTCGTTATCAGGAATAAAATCATCCCCTCTTCATAATCAGGAATAAAATCATTCCTTCTTCATTATCAGGAATAAAATCATTCCCTCTTCATAATCAGGAATAAAATCATTCCTTCTTCATAATCAGGAATAAAATAATTCCTTCTTCATAATCAGGAATAACATCATTCCTTCTTCATAATCAAGAATAAAGTCATTCCTTCTTCATAATCAGGAATAACATCATTCCTTCTTCATTGTCAGGAATAAATAATTCCTTCTTCATTATCAGGAATAACATCATTCCCTCTTCATAATCAGGAATAAAATCATTCCTTCTTCATAATCAGGAACAACATCATTCCCTCTTCATAATCAGGAATAACATCATTCCCTCTTCATAATAAGGAATAAAATCATTCCTTCTTCACTCTCATGAATAACTCATTCCTTCTTCATAATCAGGAATAAATCATTCCTTCTTCATAATCAGGAATAAAATCATTCCTTTATCAGAAATAAAATCATTCCTTCTTCATTATCAGGAATAAAATCATTCCTTCGTCATTATCAGGAATAAAATCATTCCTTCTTCATTATCAGGAATAAAATAATTCCTTCTTCATAATCAGGAATAAAATCATTCCTTCTTCATAATCAGGAATAAAATCATTCCTTCTTCATAATCAGGAATAAAATCATTCCATCTTCATAATCAGGAATAAAAACATTCCTTCTTCATAATCAGGAATAAAATCATTCCTTCTTCATTATCAGGAATAACATCAGTCCTTCTTCATTATCAGGAATTAAATCATTCCTTCTTCATAATCAAGAATAAAATAATTCCCTCTCCATAATCAAGAAATAAACATCATTCCTTCTTCATAATCAAGAATAAATCATTCCTTCTTCATAATCAGGAATAAATCATTCCTTCTTCACAATCAGGAATAAAATCATTCCTTCTTCACAATCAGGAATAAAATCATTCCTTCTCCATAATCAGGAATAACAACTTTCCTTCTTCATAATCAGGTATAAAGTCATTCCTTCTTCATAATCAGGAATAACATCACTCCTTCTTCATTATCAGGAATAAAATCATTCCTTCTTCATAATCAGGAATAAAATCATTCCTTCTTCATAATCAGCAATAAAATCATTCCCTCTTCATAATCAAGAATAAAATCATTCCTTCTTCATTATCAGGAATAACATAATTCCTTCTTAATTATCAGGAATAAAATCATTCCTTCTCCATAATCAGGAATAAAAACTTTCCCTCTTCATAATCAAGAATAAAGTCAATTCCTTCTTCATAATCAGGAATAACATTCCTTCTTCATTATCAGGAATAAAATCATTCCTTCTTCATAATCAGGAATAAAATCATTCCTTCTTCATAATCAGGAATAAAATCATTCCCTCTTCATAATCAGAATAAAATCATTCCTTCTTCATAATCAGGAATAAAATCATTCCTCTTCATATCAGGAATAAAATAATTCCTTCTCATAATCAGGAATAAAATCATTCCTCTTCATAATCAGGAATAAAATAATTCCTTCTTCATTATCAGGAATAAAATCATTCCTCTTCATAATCAGGAATAAAATCATTCCCTCTTCATAATCAGAATAAAATCATTCCTTCTTCATAATCAGCAATAAAATCATTCCTTCTTCATAATCAAGGAATAAAATAATTCCTTCTTCATAATCAGGAATAAAATCATTCCTTCTTCATGATCAGGAATAAAATCATTCCTTCTTCACTATCAGGAATAAAATCATTCCTCTTCATTATCAGGAATAAAATAATTCCTTCTTTATCAGAAATAAAATCATTCCTTCTTCATAATCAGGAATAACATCACTCCTTCTTCATTATCAGGAATAAAATCATTCCTTCTTCCTTACCAGGAATAAATCATTCCTTCTTCATAATCAAGAATAAAATCATTCCTTCTTCACTCTCAGGAATAAATCATTCCTTCTTCATAATCAGGAATAAATCATTCCTTCTTCATAATCAGGAATAAAACCATTCCTTTATCAGAAATAAAATCATTCCTTCTTCATTATCAAGAATTAAATCATTCCTTCTTCATTATCAGGAATAAAATCATTCCTTCTTAATTATCAGGAATAAAATCATTCCTCTTCATAATCAGATAAAATCATTCCTTCTTCATAATCAGGAATAAAATCATTCCCTCTTCATAATCAGGAATAAAATAATTCCTTCTTCATAATCAGGAATAAAATCATTCCCTCTTCATAATCAGGAATAAAATCATTCCTTCTCATAATCAAGAATAAAATCATTCCTCTTCATAATCAGGAATAAAATCATTCCCTCTTCATTATCAGGAATAAAATAATTCCTTCTTCATTATCAGGAATAAAATCATTCCCTTCTTCATAATCAGGAATAAGATCATTCCCTCTCATAATCAGGAATAAAATCATTCCTTCTTCATTATCAGAATAAATCATTCCTTCTTCATTATCAGGAATAAAATCATTCCTTCTTCATTATCAGGAATAAAATCATTCCATCTTCATTATCAGGAATAAAATCATTCCTTCTTCATAATCAGGAATAAAATCATTCCTTCTTCATAATCAGGTATAAAATCATTCCTTCTTCATAATCAGGAATAAATCATTCCTTCTTCATAATCAGAATAAAATCATTCCCTCTTCATAATCAGGAATAAAATCATTCCTTCTTCATATCAGGAATAAAATCATCCCCTCTTCATAATCAGGAATAAAATCATTCCTTCTTCATTATCAGGAATAAAATCATTCCCTCTTCATAATCAGGAATAAAATCATTCCTTCTTCATAATCAGGAATAAAATAATTCCTTCTTCATAATCAGGAATAACATCATTCCTTCTTCATTGTCAGGAATAAATAATTCCTTCTTCATTATCAGGAATAAAATCATTCCCTCTTCATAATCAGGAATAAAATCATTCCTTCTTCATAATCAGGAACAACATCATTCCCTCTTCATAATCAGGAATAACATCATTCCCTCTTCATAATAAGGAATAAAATCATTCCTTCTTCATTATCAGAATAAAATCATTCCTTCTTCATCATAAGGAATAAATCAGTCCTTCTTCATAATCAGGAATAAAATCATTCCTTTATCAGAAATAAAATCATTCCTTCTTCATTATCAGGAATAAAATCATTCCTTCGTCATTATCAGGAATAAAATCATTCCTTCTTCATTATCAGGAATAAAATAATTCCTTCTTCATTATCAGGAATAACATCATTCCTTCTTCATAATCAGGAATAAAATCATTCCTTCTTCACTCTCAGGAATAACATCATTCCTTCTTCATAATCAGGAATAAAGTCATTCCTTCTTCATTAATCAGGAATAAAATCATTCCTTCTTCATTATCAGGAATAAAATCATTCCTTCTTCACAATCAGGAATAAAATCATTCCTTCTTCACAATCAGGAATAAAATCATTCCTTCTTCATTATCAGGAATAAATCATTCCTTCTTCATAATCAAGAATAAAATCATTCCTTCTTCACTCTCAGGAATAAATCATTCCTTCTTCATAATCAGGAATAAATCATTCCTTCTTCATAATCAGGAATAACATCATTCCTTCTTCATTGTCAGGAATAAATAATTCCTTCTTCATTATCAGGAATAACATCATTCCCTCTTCATAATCAGGAATAAAATCATTCCTTCTTCATAATCAGGAACAACATCATTCCCTCTTCATAATCAGGAATAACATCATTCCCTCTTCATAATAAGGAATAAAATCATTCCTTCTTCACTCTCATGAATAACTCATTCCTTCTTCATAATCAGGAATAAATCATTCCTTCTTCATAATCAGGAATAAAATCATTCCTTTATCAGAAATAAAATCATTCCTTCTTCATTATCAGGAATAAAATCATTCCTTCTTCATTATCAGGAATAAAATCATTCCTTCGTCATTATCAGGAATAAAATCATTCCTTCTTCATTATCAGGAATAAAATAATTCCTTCTTCATTATCAGGAATAACATCATTCCTTCTTCATAATCAGGAATAAATCATTCCTTCTTCATGATCAGGAATAACATCATTCCTTCTTCACTCTCAGGAATAAATCATTCCTTCTTTTTAATCAGGAATAAAATCATTCCTTCTTCATTATCAGGAATAAAATTATTCATTCTTCATAGTCAGGAATAAAATCATTCTTTCTTCATAATCAGGAATAAAATCATTCCTTCTTCATTATCAGGAATAAATCATTCCTTCTTCATAATCAGGAATAAAATCATTCCTTCTTCACAATCAGGAATAAAATCATTCCTTCTTCATAATCAGGAATAAATCATTCCTTCTTCACAATCAGGAATAAAATCATTCCTTCTTCACAATCAGGAATAAAATCATTCCTTCTTCATAATCAGGAATAAAATCATTCCTTCTTCACAATCAGGAATAAAATCATTCCTTCTTCACAATCAGGAATAAAATCATTCCTTCTTCATTATCAGGAATAAATCATTCCTTCTTCATAATCAGGAATAAAACCATTCCTTTATCAGAAATAAAATCATTCCTTCTTCATTATCAGGAATAAAATCATTCCTTCTTCATTATCAGGAATAAAATCATTCCTTCTTCATTATCAGAATAACATTCGCACAGTTTCCTTTATTTTTTTGTCCCTGTATTTCCGTTTGTTTTATTTTGAAATCTGCAGAGCTTCCGCCTCGGGGCCTGAGGGGAGCAGCCTATTGTGGCTCTGGATGTGGGCGGGGCCGTTTGGGAGGAAGTGATGTTGGAGGCGGAGTGATACTAAGAGTGGCCCGTGATGCTCCGCCCCTCCCTCCGGCCGCAGACAGACTCATCACAGAGACCTGTGGATAAAAACACACCGGAGAAAAGCTGAACTTCATCAGCTGCTGATCACTCTTCGATCCTCGGTCTGATCGATCACCTCTGCTCGGCGTTTTCTGATGAACTTGGAAAGTTTTTCATGTTATTCCTCCGCAGCCTGCGGCTCTGCTCTACTTTATCCCGCACGGATTTAGCCGGAGCTAAGGCGCTTTAATGAAGTCTGGATGTGACTGGAGGAGGACTAACTAACCTCAGTATTCCACTCAGCACTGGAAAGCCTGGAAATCATGGAATATTTGGATACCTGGAACCAGGAGCCTGGGATCTGCAGGACTATGTAGCTCCGAGGTAGGCTCAGCTCTTTAGACTTGAACACTTTCTAAACTTGTACATTTCTGTCTGCTGCTGTCATACCGTGGTTGTTGCCGTGCAGAGGGATGCAGTTTAGTTTCATGAGGTTAAAACTCCAACCATGTCTGACCAAAACTATCCCATCTTCACGTTTTACGGCTGGAATCAGAAGAGATTTACGGTTTGATTGCATTCTCCCTCATATGTCCTGCTTCCTCACTCCTGGGCTGACAGGACCTGAGCTTTGGTCTGGAATGGGTTTTAGTTCTGGGACCAGGAGGACCGGACCAGTTCAGAGCTAAGCCTTGTCTTTAAACAGCAGCCAGTCCTAACCAGACACTGGAATGACAAAAAAATTATCCCAAAGTAATTCCCTGGAATTTCAGATCCTCCCAAAAATTCCCAAATAAATGAAGAAGTTAAAATAAACACATCTCCATGGAAATGCCTAAAAGCTCTAATCAAACTTGACCACAGCAGGGCCCGGATTCTGAATCTGGGTCCAACCTGAGGGCCGAACAGGGTCCACATTTAACCATAAACCATCAACCTCATTTTCACCAGCAATGAATTATGGGAGAAAAAACCCTTAGCACTGATGATAAATGATTTTGAGATTTAAATCAGTAAAGGTGGTGAGTTTAAAAGCTCAAAATCTGAGATAAAACTCCAAACATACCTGCTCAAAAGGCATTTAAAGTCAAAATCATGTTTTCAAAAGGCAAATATATAAGAAAGAAAGTTGAAATCATGACTTTAATGGTCAAAACGTGAGACAAAAAAGGGAAATCATGAGTTTTGAAAGTCAAAATATGAGATAAACTTCCAAATCATCAGTTAAAAATCTCACAGAGAAAAAAAAAATCAAAGTTCGAGTTTTACAGGCCAAAGTATTACTTCAGACTGTTGTCACATATTTGATACATACCTTTATGATTCCTCTGTCTAATCAATATGATCATAAATCACTAAAAGAACTTCTGAATACAATCTGATAAAGGATAAAAATGCCCTCAGGTGGATTATCAGTTACCAAAAACACCCAAAGTGTCAAATGAGAAACAACAAATATAAAAGTTAAGTTTTATGGAAATTTGGATTTTTCTGGATTTCAGTAGAAAGTGAAATAAACATTTCATTTCCAAAAATGATCATTTTCTGGCTATAATTTGTGTTTTCAGGCTTTAAGAGTTAACACTGAGGATACTAAAGGCCAAATTATTAGATAAAAGTCAAAGTAAGGAGTTTAAAATGTCAAAACATGAGAAAAATAAATCTACATCAAAAATGTGAGTTTAAAGGTCAAGATTAAAAATTCGAGATTGAGGATCTGAAAAGGTAAAAAACAAGATAAAAGTCAAAAATGTGATTGAAAAGGTGAAAATATGAAATAAAAAGTCAAAGCCGAACTGCCTGATAACTGTGAGATGCAAAATCAAGAACATGAAATAGGGCTGGGCAATTAATCGCAAATTAGATTAAATCACAATCTGGCCTGCTGAAATTTTCAAATCGCAGAGAATGCAATATTTCATTAACCTGAAATTTGTGTCAAACAACAGTCTAGACATTTTTTGCAGCAGCGATGCTATGCATTATATATCATGCAATCATTCTTGTGCCATATTTTAAGAATAGTTTACAAAAAAATCAAATTTTCTTCATTTTTGTATGTTTTTTTTATTAAATATGAGAATGATATAAAAATAACCATTCCCTTTAATACAACAGTTCAAATGAAATTTGCAAAATGAGTGAAAAAACTCATCAAAATGAGAAAATTGAAAAAAATCGTTCTGCCCTACTTTAATCTAATTTTAATCTAACTGTCAGTTATTGTACAGAATGAATTATTGCTTGTTTTTGTTGTGAAATGCTCGAGATGAGGACCTTCAGAAATAACTGCATATTAAATCGCAATCGCAATATTGGGTAAAAAAATCGCAATCAGATTGTTTTCCCAAATCGTTTAGCCCTAATATGAAATTTCCCACATTCCTGACTTTTTGTCTTTTTATTTGAACCTTTTCATGTATTTATGACTGAACGAGGATATTTTAGATCATCAGGGTTAGGTTTACAGGTTTAAACTGGAGATCTGCAGATCGGTGGGACAGTCAGACTCAAAATACGATAGACCTGGTGGGCCGGGAACAGCTGTACCACGGGCCAGATATGGCCCCCGGGCCTCGAGTCTGACACCCCTAAACAAATCAAATTCCCCCAAATTACAAATATATCTCCAAAAATATCTCCAGAAATTCAAAAGCATGAAACTATTTTTCCAAATTCCCACAAAAATGTCCAATAAAACTGAAAATATCCATGAAAATGCCTGAAATTGTAAAAGCATTGAATTGTCCAACATTTCCTGTAAATGATGAAATCATCAGACGTCTGTCTCTGAAACTGTTGGAGTTCCTTTTATTCTAACCAGTAAGAGACGATCATCGACACTTTAGTGGTTTTGATGGGAGACGACTGCAGCGGAATCCAGGAATACTGGGATAGATTCTTCAATTTAGTTTGCTTTATTGCCATGAATTTAAAAACAGAGTCCAACTCATGGAGCATGTCTGAAGATGCTGGCCATCCGTCTCAGCAGGATGGAAAGCTTTATCCTGATACCAGCAACACTTTTATGGAAACGGGTCCAAAACCAGGGCTCTTCTCTGGTACGGTTCAGGTAACAGGGACTCATGTATTCTTTTACCAGAGTCCAATAGTCGGTGAAATCAGGATCTGACTGGACATGTGTAACTGAGGGAAGGCTGGGGGTTCATCAGGTAGATCCTGACAGTCAACAATCAGGGAAAATCTGCCCTGGGCGCTATGACATGAAGGAAACACTTATTGGAGCGTGAGGGTTTCTGTGGCGAAGTTAATATGGTTTTATGATTTCATGACTATTTTAGCACCGTCCCAATGATCTAAAACCCCGCTGGCTCATAAAACCACCTTTGGGTGGACGGGTCAGCACAAAAACAACCAACACATTCTGAAATGTATTTTTACCGGGGCTGAACCATTTGCAAAAATAATCTAATTGTGATTTTTTTCCCCCAAATATTGTGATTTAATATGCGATTATTCTCGGGTTAATCTTGTGTATTCAAGCAATAAATAACTCCATAAATCAGACCATGGGTATTGAAAACAATGAAAGCTTTGCAGGACTTCATCAGCTTTAAAAGTTTGAGCTTATCAGTTTTAACCGTTTAATGTCTGTAACCTCCTCAGGCCCTGTGTGTGAGGGTGACGGCGTAGTCATTTCTGCTCCTGGATTTCTAAGAGAGTTGTCCAGAACGTCGAGTTTTGAGTTATTTGCTGTGAAATCTTCAGGAGTTTCCATGGAAACTTTGTTTGAATATTTTGGAGAGCTTCACTGGAAGTTCTGAAATTTGCCCTGAAGTTTTCAGCATGGCTGCAGATGTTGCAGTGGTTAGCACTGTCGCCTCACACCGAGAAGGTTCAATCCCAGTCAGGGCCTTTGCGTGTTCTCCTCCTGCACACGTGGGTTCTCTCCGGGTTCTCCGGTGTCCTCCCTCAGACCTAAGACATGCTGTCAGGTTAGTTGTTGACTCTAAATTGCCCGTAGGTGTGAGTGAGAGCATGCCTGGTTGTTTGTCAGCCCTGTGA
>NC_054869.1:1189858-1284858 GCF_018320785.1 Cheilinus undulatus | reverse complement strand
CCTGAGCTGAGACAAATAATCCTGATCTCTAAAAAAAGAGGAAGGACTCCCATCATTCTCAGCGAGGTCATACCTACAGCCATGCTGGCAGAACGAGGCTTAAACACCGTCAGTAGGCGCTGCATCTACACAACCAAAGATATTTATTTTTATGGGGTGTGGACTTTTTTTCCAACAGCTGAGCTTTAAAATCATAAAGAAAATCTTCCAGTGAAATGAAAGATAAAACAATCTTCTTCCTTTCATGTTTGTCTCTCTTTGTCTCCTTCCACTGCTCTGAGGTTCCTTCACTAACCGTGGTCCATTATTCAGGCAGGAATAGAAACGCTGGTGCATGTGAACCTGTAAAGAAGCTCTGCTGTGATCCTGATCAGATTCTGTAATCACCGCCTTCCCATCATGCTGTGTTTCTACATGCTGGTCCTCAGGGATCCTGTTTCCTCCTGACTGCAAACAGACATCTTCACCCTGAAGGTGTGATAGTTCAGCTGCAGACAGGACGGCCCGAGGGCGAATACTTTCACTTTGTACCTGATGGAACCTGCTGCAGCCTGGAGCTGCATGATCCTAGGTGATCACTGGGACTGGAGCGAAACATGAGGAGGAGAGGGAGGAGGAGGAGGAAGAGGAGAGGGAGGAGGAGGAGGAGGAGAGGGAGTAGGGGAGGGCGGAGGAGGAGAGGTAAACAGCTGGACAGGCTGAAGGAGGAGACAGTCTCAGGCTAACATCAGACATCTGAATCATTACGGAAGTGTTTTTCTAAGGTTTTATTTGAAGTAGGCTGCTTTAATTCTTATTTTCATGAGTCTCTTGAGTCCGTAGAGCCACAGACAGTGAGGAAAACCAGAGGGAGAGAGGAGGGAATGACACGCAGGAAAGGAGCCATGGTTGGTTTATTCACCAGTTCCTGGATTGGGGACAGCAGACTCCAGACAGGTTCACAGATAAACCATGAGGCCTTCTGTGACTGCTGACTACGTCTTTGTTATCACTGTTAGAGTTTGTGAACATGGATGACTGAGTGTTGGTAACTTTTTTATACAACTCAGAAAATAAAGCAAAACATTTGTGTGCAGTTTAGACAGCGTTAGGAGTCAGCCTGCTGTTTTAGCTGAACATCAATATTACTAATGCTTCTCTGCTCTCTGGATTGTGTTTAGAAACGTTGACGGTGTTTATGGAATCCCCAGAGTTCTGCTGCAGTCCTCAATAATAACATTTAAGAAGGTGCTGCCCCCCTTCAGTTCAGCAGTGATCCAGGTCAGGTCCTGGCCTCTTGTAGCCTCTTAAACAACCTTGAGCTGTCAGAGGAGAGCACAGAGAACCGTGAACTCACCAGGGAGGGAGTCTGGCTGCTGGTATCACTGGAGCTGCTGGTACTGAGTCATGTTTATACTGACACTGAGGGCGGGGTGGAGGGGGGGGGGGGGGGGACCAAAACAGGAAGCCTGAGCTAGTTCAGGTTCAAAGATGAACACCAGAGCAGAAAAGAGGATTTTAATCCTGTTTTTAAGAGGACAGTCATTAAAGCAAGGGCTCTCAACCCTTTCAGCCCGCAACCCCCAAAGTAACAGTGCCAGAGACCGGGGACCCCCACTGTACCTGAAGGTGGTTGATAGTGGGGTCCTGACCCCAAGGTTGAGAGCCCCTGCCTTAAAGGACCCTGATAACCATGAAGACCATACCTACAATAAAACAGCTGCTACTTCTGAACGCTTCAACATGTAGACGTCATCTTAGTCTTTAAAGAAAGAAGACCGAGGGATCCTGATCCTAGTCCAGGACCTCTGTCAGTGATGGTGGGGCAGACATAGAGGGATCCTGTTCCTAGTCCAGGACCTCTGTCAGTGATGGTGGGGCAGACATAGAGGGATCCTGTTCCTAGTCCAGGACCTCTGTCAGTGATGGTGGGGCAGACATAGAGGGATCCTGATCCTAGTCCAGGACCTCTGTCAGTGATGGTGGGGCAGACATAGAGGGATCCTGTTCCTAGTCCAGGACCTCTGTCAGTGATGGTGGGGCAGACATAGAGGGATCCTGATCCTAGTACAGGACCTCTGTCAGTGATGGTGGGGCAGACATAGAGGCATCTTGTTCCTAGTCCAGGACCTCTGTCAGTGATGGTGGGGCAGACATAGAGGGATCCTGTTCCTAGTCCAGGACCTCTGTCAGTGATGGTGGGGCAGACATAGAGGGATCCTGTTCCTAGTCCAGGACCTCTGTCCGTGATGGTGGGGCAGACATAGAGGGATCCTGTTCCTAGTCCAGGACCTCTGTCAGTGATGGTGGGGCAGACATAGAGGGATCCTGATCCTAGTCCAGGACCTCTGTCCGTGATGGTGGGGCAGACATAGAGGGATCCTGATCCTAGTCCAGGACCTCTGTCCGTGATGGTGGGGCAGACATAGAGGGATCCTGATCCTAGTCCAGGACCTCTCTCAGTGATGGTGGGGCAG
This sequence comes from Cheilinus undulatus, assembly GCF_018320785.1. NCBI lineage: Eukaryota > Metazoa > Chordata > Actinopteri > Labriformes > Labridae > Cheilinus > Cheilinus undulatus. The sequence continues at coordinate 1,282,402 of NC_054869.1, read as the reverse complement.
ACATAGAGGGATCCTGATCCTAGTCCAGGACCTCTCTCAGTCATGGTGGGGCAGACATAGAGGGATCCTGATCCTAGTCCAGGACCTCTGTCCGTGATGGTGGGGCAGACATAGAGGGATCCTGATCCTAGTCCAGGACCTCTCTCAGTCATGGTGGGGCAGACATAGAGGGATCCTGATCCTAGTCCAGGACCTCTCTCAGTCATGGTGGGGCAGACATAGAGGGATCCTGTTCCTAGTCCAGGACCTCTGTCCGTGATGGTGGGGCAGACATAGAGGGATCCTGTTCCTAGTCCAGGACCTCTGTCCGTGATGGTGGGGCAGACATAGAGGGATCCTGTTCCTAGTCCTGGAGCTCTGTCCGTGTTGGTTGGGAAGACATAGAGGGATCCTGTTCCTAGTCCAGGACCTCTGTCCGTGATGGTGGGGCAGACATAGAGGGATCCTGATCCTAGTCCAGGACCTCTGTCCGTGATGGTGGGGCAGACATAGAGGGATCCTGTTCCTAGTCCAGGACCTCTGTCAGTGATGGTGGGGCAGACATAGAGGGATCCTGTTCCTAGTCCAGGACCTCTGTCCGTGATGTTGGGGCAGACATAGAGGGATCCTGATCCTAGTCCAGGACCTCTGTCCGTGATGGTGGGGCAGACATAGAGGGATCCTGTTCCTAGTCCAGGACCTCTGTCAGTGATGGTGGGGCAGACATAGAGGGATCCTGTTCCTAGTCCAGGACCTCTGTCAGTGATGGTGGGCAGACATAGAGGGATCCTGATCCTAGTCCAGGACCTCTGTCAGTGATGGTGGGGCAGACATAGAGGGATCCTGATCCTAGTCCAGGACCTCTGTCAGTGATGGTGGGGCAGACATAGAGGGATCCTGTTCCTAGTCCAGGACCTCTGTCAGTGATGGTGGGGCAGACATAGAGGGATCCTGTTCCTAGTCCAGGACCTCTGTCCGTGATGGTGGGGTAGACATAGAGGGATCCTGATCCTAGTCCAGGACCTCTGTCAGTGATGGTGGGGCAGACATAGAGGGATCCTGTTCCTACTCCATCCTGCTCTTCATCTTTCTCTCAGCATGTCAGTCCCTTTTTGGCGAGTGCTGGTGACCTCACAAAAGAGGCGGGGACTTCGTGTCAGCCAGGTCCTCATTGGCTGTTGAAGGCTGTAGGCAGCGTGAGGACGGTCCTGACTGGTCCAATGAGGGGTGGATGTAAAGGTGAGGGTTTGAGTGGTGCTGTTTTATTCATCTTTATTTAGTGCCTCCTTTAAATGTTAGCGCTCTTCTCTGCTGTAAACACACGTGCTCGTTTTCATGGCAGTGAAGAAGAACCACGACAGCAGCAGTCTGGAGGCTGTGTGACCATTATTCTCTGTCTGTCTGATAAACAGACTTCCATTATTTCGATCATTTATTCCAGCTAGCTTGAATGCTAACCGTCATATTGTTTTCCTTTGTGAGGGTCTGTCAGCCAATGGCAGGCTGTCCCGTGAATAAAGTAGAAAGGAGAGAGATGGAGCCTGTGGCACGGCCCCCGGTGTCGTGGTTGTTTTCATGTTTACGGGTCAAACTCACAATAATCAGCAAAAAACGGCGTTAGCGTCACAGAGAGGCGGGGCATTAGGATTCTGGTAGCCGAGCCGTGTTCTGGATCAGATGGAGGACTGAAGTGATCTGTAGTCTTCCACAGAACAGTCGGCCCAGAAGTTTACACCGCTATCGGGTTGTTGCCCTTTTTTCACTTTGATTTGCCACTTTTCACCCATTTAAGCTGCCTTTAGCAGATAAATGACACTAACTTCCCATTTTGCCACCCTTTAATGCTTATTGCCCATTTTTCCTGCCTTTTTTCAGATTTTTGCCCATTTTAGTCACTTTCACTCACCCTTCTCCACATTTTTGCCACTTTTGGACCATTTGTACTAGTTTAACCAATTTCTGCTAATGTCTGCTCATTTTCTCTTTCTCAGTTAACCAAATTTTGCCAGTTTAAAGCAATTTTATCCACATTTTAACTCCCTTTTACCACTATGCCAATTTCTGCCACTCAAACCCATTTTTGCCTTTTTGCAACCAGTTTCTGCTGCTTTTAAAATCCAGTTTCACCACCTTTTCCACCATTTTTGCCATTATTAATCCACAGTTTCAATTCTTAAACCAATTTTAATTCTTATTTTTAACAAAGAGGATTTACATATTTAAGAAAGCGCTTTGATAAGAGTGGTTATTTTTTCAGGTTAAATATAAAATATGGATATCACAGCCTAAGTTCACCATAGACCAGGATTTTGTTGACCTCCATGGCCCCCAGTTTGGCTGGGCCCCAGAAAGCTCTCCCATTTATCCCCCTCATGGACGGCCTTGTCTCCTCTCTAACCATCCTGTTTTTGTGACTGGGGGAAGATAAAATCACAGCCTTAACAGAAAATCAATCCTGCTATTGATACTCATGGCTGATATTTAAAGTTGATACATCAGCTGATACAGCTGTTAACCAACATGTGAGTGCAGCCCTACTGTTTCCTCTGAAGGACAGGAAGTCTGCCCTCCAAACCCTGGCCTGTTTGTCTGTGAGGAGTCCGGCTCCCTGACTGCTGTCCCTAACCGACTGACACCGGTGATCCAGAAACACAAAGTCCTCCCGCAGTCAGAATACTGCTCAGACAGTTTCAGGAGTTTCCTGCAGGTTTTTGCCATTGCCAACGATGACCTTGGTCAGTGTGACCTCTGCAGCTTTACCAGTGTCAGGTATTACTGGTTTAGAGCTAAGACCTGGTCACTGGTGGACCACTGATAGACTGATTCTGTCCTGATAACAGTCACTTCAATCTTGTCTCCTCTAACAGGCAGATTCTGCTCCGTGTGCACGGCGCTCACATAAACTGCTGACAGCAGCTGAGCTCAGACTCGAACAATAAAAATGTGTAATCCCCAGCAGCTTCCAGAGAGCCCGAGCCCTGTGACACCAAACAATCGTACCCCAAACAGACCCCAGAGGGTACTGCATCATCCAGGACTATGTATGATCTGCAGAGCTGTCAGTGATGGAGCTGTTATAGAGCTTGAAGGAGGAGGAATACGAACTCTGAATTCCTCTCAGTGTTTCTGAGTCTCTCCCTGATTCTAACAGGTTTAACTCTTACATGACCGTCCTCACATGATGAACATACCTGTGGTCATGTCTCCATGTCAGCTGTAGCAGAGACAGAGGCGTCCAGGTTATTCTGGTAAACCTCATGTCTCATCACCACTCAGGGATTTTTTCAGACGTTGCACTAAGGACTCACACTAAGCCATCCGGTCTGGCCTGGGCCCGTTTCAGCCTGAAGTCCAGTACGTTTGGCCAGTGTGAGTGCAATCGTTCCGTGCTTCGGGGTCGAAGGACAGGGTGGGCCTAGGAACGGCACAGATGCAAAAAACAAGAGCACAAGCGCAGGAATATGACGCAGCGTGAAGTAACAACAAGAGGACTCAAACGATGGATGCTGTGATGACGTCAGCGCGTGACGTATCGTGACCAGGCCTGGATGCGTTGAACAGTGTGAGTGCGGGCCAAAGGGGGACAGGGGTGGGGGTCAAATGGGCTTCAGTTAGAATACAGCACGGTACGGATGGCCTAGTGTGAGTGCGCCCTAAAGTTCCCCCAGACTCTTTGATTTTGGAGGTCTTAGAGGACGCTGTCCAAAGCTTTTACCTCGGCTGCTTTTAGGGGAGGATGACTGACCCTCAGCAGCAGCACATCAGGGGTTAATGAAGCCCACCATAAACACGTAACTGCTTATTCACAATGCTGATGAGCCTACACACACAATGTGGACAAAAGTATTTAGCCACCTGACCGTTCCAGGGACTGTAATGACTCTGTTTTCAAATCCATGTACTTTACCACAGAGTTAGCCCCTTTAGCAGCTCTAACAGCCTCCACTCTTCTCAGAGGGGTTTCCACAAGATTCTGGAGTGTTTCTCTGGGAATGTGTGACCATTCATTCTGTAGAGCAGTGTTACTCAACCCTGCTCAACCAAAGAGCCAAAACTGTTGAAAAATACATTTGAGAGAGCCACGATTAAGAGGTGAAAACTTGGCACATAGAATAAGTTAAAGGTGGCAAAAATGGTTAAAAAGCAGCAAACACTGGGAGAAAAGTGGCAAAAATGTTGCAAAAATGAAAGAATATTGACTAAAATGGGCAAAAATCAGAACAAAAGGTGGGAGAAATGTGCAAAAAGCACCAAAATGGGAAATTAGCAGCATTTAATTGCAAAAGGCAGCTTGAATGGGTAAAAAAAGTGGTGACAAAGGGGCAAGAAAATGCAAAAAGCAGGATAAAAGTGTCAAAAATGGGCTAAAAGCAGTAAAAATGTAATTAAAGTAGTGGAAAACTGCAAATAAGGGCAATAAAATATACAGACAAAAAATGAAAGCCTACTGTGTCAGAGTGGGAAACAAACTAATGTGACTGCAGTGGATAATTTCTGAGGTCAAAATCTCCTTTTTAAGGTCTCCTGGGGGAATAATGTTTCAAATTAGGCATGACAGTGCCACAAATCATCACAGAAGAGCCACACGTTAAGGATCACTGGTCCAGAGCATTTAGGAGGTCAGGCTGTGACGCTGTACCAGAAGACCTGGACCACAATCTCTGTTCCAGTTCATCTCAAAGGTGCTGGAAGGGGTTGAGGTCAGGACTCTAGTTTTTCTAGTCCTTCTTTGGTCTCTGGTCCACAGTCATGCTGGAATAGAAATGGGCTTTCCCCAAACTGTTGCCACACAGTTGGCGGCATAGCATTGTCCAGAATTAAGATCGGCCTTCACTGGAGATAAGGGGTCTAGACCAGACCCTGAGAAACAGCCCCATACCATGATCCCTCCTCCACCAGACTTCCCAGTCAGATAGGTAACGTTCTCCCAGCTTCCTCCAGCCCAGACTCACCATCTGACAGTAAACGGAGAAGCTGATTGGCTGCTCCACAGAACATGTCTCCACTGCTCCACAGTCCAGTGTCGGTGTGTTTTACTCCACCCCATCTGACGCTTGGCGTTGGACTTGCTGATGTGAGGCGTGCATGCAGCTGTTACCATGGAAACCTATTGATGAAGCTCCTGCTGCAGTTTTAGCGTTTACATTAATGCCAGAGGAAGTTCAGAACTCTTCAGAGACTTGGAGACTTTTACCCATGAGCCTTAGCAGTCGTTGACCCCGCTCTGGAAGGAGTTTAACCAAAGGGGGCGTTTTTTAGTCGGCTTAATGCTGTTTGGATGTGTGTGAATGGCCAGAACGCACTGAAACCCTCAGTTTCAGGTGATTTTATTAGAATCAGATCTGTGTCCTCTCTGTCCTCGATTCGTTGGTGCTGCTCTCTTGAGCCTCTGTTTGGGACGTTTTCACGTCCTCCACCCAGCTGTCTGGAGTTTTCTGGTGTTTTTAAGGGTCGTTTCTCCTCTGTAGGTTTATGCAGGCCGGGATTTGACGGATGTATTTGGATCAGAGCTGCAGTCATAATTGTGTGGCTGGTTGCATCATAAAAAGTTCTTTGTGTGAAAACAGCAGTCGGCTTTGAGGAAATCACATAATCATTGTTTGGATGTAAGACCAGACTCACCTTTGGTCACAACACGAGTCTGTTTCATAAGAACAGCGAACAGGAGAAGAATTATTCAGTCAAAGATCAGACAGAACTCCTGCACACAGAAGAAACAGCAGTGATGAGGACTATAGGAGAACATAGAGCTGTAGACCTGCTCACAGAAGAAACAGCAGTGATGAGGACTATAGGAGAACATAGAGCTGTAGACCTGCACACAGAAGAAACAGCAGTGATGGAGAATATAGGAGAACATAGAGCTGTAGACCTGCTCACAGAAGAAACAGCAGTGATGGAGAATATAGGAGAACATAGAGCTGTAGACCTGCTCACAGAAGAAACAGCAGTGATGGAGAATATAGGAGAACATAGAGCTGTAGACCTGCTCACAGAAGAAACAGCAGTGATGAGGACTATAGGAGAACATAGAGCTTTAGACCTGCTCACAGAAGAAACAGCAGTGATGAGGACTATAGGAGAACATAGAGCTGTAGACCTGCTCACAGAAGAAACAGCAGTGATGGAGAATATAGGAGAACATAGAGCTGTAGACCTGCACACAGAAGAAACAGCAGTGATGGAGAATATAGGAGGACATAGAGCTGTAGACCTGCTCACAGAAGAAACAGCAGTGATGAGGACTATAGGAGAACATAGAGCTTTAGACCTGCTCACAGAAGAAACAGCAGTGATGGAGAATATAGGAGAACATAGAGCTGTAGACCTGCTCACAGAAGAAACAGCAGTGATGGAGAATATAGGAGAACATAGAGCTGTAGACCTGCTCACAGAAGAAACAGCAGTGATGAGGACTATAGGAGAACATAGAGCTGTAGACCTGCACACAGAAGAAACAGCAGTGATGGAGAATATAGGAGAACATAGAGCTGTAGACCTGCTCACAGAAGAAACAGCAGTGATGGAGAATATAGGAGGACATAGAGCTGTAGACCTGCACACAGAAGAAACAGCAGTGATGGAGAATATAGGAGAACATAGAGCTGTAGACCTGCACACAGAAGAAACAGCAGTGATGGAGAATATAGGAGAACATAGAGCTGTAGACCTGCACACAGAAGAAACAGCAGTGATGGAGAATATAGGAGAACATAGAGCTGTAGACCTGCTCACAGAAGAAACAGCAGTGATGAGGACTATAGGAGAACATAGAGCTTTAGACCTGCTCACAGAAGAAACAGCAGTGATGAGGACTATAGGAGAACATAGAGCTGTAGACCTGCTCACAGAAGAAACAGCAGTGATGAGGACTATAGGAGAACATAGAGCTGTAGACCTGCACACAGAAGAAACAGCAGTGATGAGGAATATAGGAGAACATAGAGCTGTAGACCTGCACACAGAAGAAACAGCAGTGATGAGGAATATAGGAGAACATAGAGCTGTAGACCTGCACACAGAAGAAACAGCAGTGATGAGGAATATAGGAGAACATAGAGCTGTAGACCTGCTCACAGAAGAAACAGCAGTGATGAGGACTATAGGAGAACATAGAGCTGTAGACCTGCACACAGAAGAAACAGCAGTGATGAGGAATATAGGAGAACATAGAGCTGTAGACCTGCACACAGAAGAAACAGCAGTGATGAGGAATATAGGAGAACATAGAGCTGTAGACCTGCTCACAGAAGAAACAGCAGTGATGAGGACTATAGGAGAACATAGAGCTGTAGACCTGCACACAGAAGAAACAGCAGTGATGAGGAATATAGGAGAACATAGAGCTGTAGACTGCACACAGAAGAAATATAGCAGAACAGCAGGAGAACAGCAGATAGAGCTGCAGACTAGGAAAAAGGTTCCTGGTCTGGATTTTGGTATTCCCACTAATTTTCCTGCCATGTTTTTGCTTCTTTTCGACTGTTTTTACCACCTGTAAATAATTATTTTTTCAAACTTTGCCACTTTCTGCCGTTCTACCAGTTTTTGACATTCTTTGCTGTCTTTTCACCATTTTTGCCACCTTAACCTCTGTTAATTGCCACTTTTCACCTCTTAGATTTTTTCTCTCAAAGGTATTTTTTAACCGTTTGGCTCTTTGGTTGTGCAGGGTTGAGTAACGCTGCCTTAAACATTCTACTGCAGCAGTCTCCCCCTACCGGTGCCGGCAGGCTGTGCAGGTTCAGTCAGGCTGGAAGACTGCGGACCGCTGAAAGCCTTTTAGAACAAAAGCACATGCTCTCGACATATACCTCACCTCCAAAGCAATTTCCATATACAGCAACCGCGCTGCAAACCGCCGGCAAAGCATACTGCAGAGCACATCGCTCCCTCTCTAGTCTATCAGAGCATTTCCACAGTCGGTGCTCCAGACCGGCAGCGGCACGTGCCTGGACCGACACTTCACTCCACTTTGTTCGAGATACGCTGCAGGTCTATTTTCAGCACCGGCCGGATCAGAAAGCTCCAAAAAGGAAGTCCCAAGCGTAGAATATCCGGTTCTTTCAAAATGAAACACAGTGCACAGACTCCCGATAGTAAATCATCACTACATCAACATTACGTGTCATCCTGCAGCGAGAGCAAAGGGTCATCGAGAGGTCAGAGAGCCACAGAGCTACAACATTGACAAGATAAAGTTAACTTTTGAGGACATTTAGCCAAAGACTTTTACGTAAAACCACAGATCCTATAAGCAAACTTTAACCTTTTAACTCCCTAATGTACTCACTCACTGGTGGTAGCAATAATACCATGGACTTAAACCGGAAAGGACGATAAATTAGCCCCAAAGGTTAAATAGTCCGCTGCTGACATAGTATTCCTGCGAGAACTTGCGGTTCTCCCGTGATCACTTCCTGCTGATCAGGGCTGCAAGCCTCGGCGCAGTGCCCTAGACTCGCTTCCAGTGGGCGAGGTCGCTCGCCTTCGGTCGGACCGAACTCGCAGCGCTTCAGTGTGCGGCGCAGTCGTACTATGTGGAAATTGAAGGTCAGACTTCGATGTCCCTGTGACTTTAACTGCACAGCAGTTAGTGAGAAACCCTTATCACCCTGGTGTCTTTATGTGGACAGCTGACTAGAGCAGTCAGAGCACCGGATTCATTGGCCGCTGGCGGGATCCCCTCAGCCAGAGCCCTGAGATGTTTTTACAGGTGGAGGCAGTGTTAAAGGAACTGAGACTACGTCATCAGAGGATGCCAGCAAAGACTCAAACACATAGAGTCTGATCCATTTTTCTGTATCCTTGCCTCTTTACATCCCAGTTGCCAGGGGTTCTGAACCTTTTCAGTCTGCGACCCCCAAAATAAAGGTGCCAGAGACGGGGGACCCCCACTGGACCTGAAGGTGGTTGAGCACAGCCATGAACATCCTAGCATAGTCATGTGGAGACAAGGCTGTCTATAAAGAGGGATAAAGGGGGAGGTTTCTGGGACCCAGCCAAACTGGGGGACCATGGAGGTCAGCAAAACCATGGTCCATTGTGAAGTTAAGCTGTGAAACCACATTTTATATTTGACCTGAATAATAACCACTCTTATCAAAGAGAAATATCTTTATTTGTACATTTGGCCTTCTTTAGACGAAATATTTTTTGTTAAAAACATAATTAAAATGGGTTAAAAATTCCAAGAATTGGTTAAAAATGGTGACGATGGTGGAAAAGGTGGTGAAAATGGATTTTTAAATATAAATGTGTTAAAAGTGGCAAAACAGGCACAAAGTAGTAAGAGGGAATTAAGAAGTGGGTGAAATGGCTTTAGGGTGCCAAAAAATGGTTGAAATTAGGTGGAATGGGATGGAAACTGGATATAAACCAGTAAAAATGTGTTAAACGTGGTTAAAATTGGCAAAAAGTGGTGTAAAAAGTGGTTTTTGGAGCCAATAATGGGTCAACAGAGGCAACAATAGGCAGAAAGTGGTAAGAATTGGTTTAGAAGTGGCAAAAACAGAAAAAAGTGATGAAAGGGTTTAAAAATGGACAAAAATGGGTTTTAAGTGGCAAATATGAGCTAAAATTTGCAAAAGTCATGTTAGAAAGTGACAAAAATCGGTTAAACTGTGGTAAATTGGTGTAAAGTGGCAACAGTGTAATTTTAAAAAGTATTCTGTTTTTTAGGACACGTGAAGACCCCATCTCAGTGTCTCATGACCCAAAGGGGGGTCCCGACCTCAAGGTTGAGAACCACTGATTTAAATGAAAGAAAGCCTTCTGACTATCCAGAAAGAGAACATTAAAAGGTAAACTGTTAGACCTCTACATTTTTAGGACCCTGAAGACCTGAGCGCCGACCAGAGCGCTGGTTTAGCTCAGGTAGAGCAGGTGCATTAAACTGAGGCGACAGTCCTGGTTACAGGATCGGTTCCTGGCCTCAGCACAAGGTCAGTGTCTTCCCCCAGTCTCTCTTCAGCTGTCCTTTCAAAATAAAGGTGCAAAGCTCTATTAAAATAAAAGACGAGCAAAGGTACCCACACGCCTGAGTGACTTTAGATTTCAGCTCTGAAATGGAACACGTGTGGCGTGGAGGCCCGTCTCTAGGCCGTCATTTTAATATTCTGAAACCTGAATGTGGCCGGCATGGATCAGAGCTCATTTAAAGGCTTTTACTGCTGAAACAGAGAGGAAGCATCCGAGATAAACAGATCAGAGCTCTGCGTGGAGTAAAATGACTCATTATCATCGCCTCACTGAAGACTTTTATTCATTTATTCAAGTTTAAATTCAGCAGAGCTGATCAGACTCCTGGTGTTCTGTAACAATGTGGGGTTTTGGATGCACTGAATCGGGGCTTTTTCTAATCTTCAGCCATATGGCGTCCAGGAGAAGAGCGTGGTGGAGGGGGAGGGGCTCAGACATGTAGGTCAGCGTACACACGAACAAAGAGAGGACAATAATCTGTGTTCAACTAAAGGTGAAGGTTTTATACATGATCACATGTAGGCGAGCTCCACGCTGCTCTGTTCTCCTGCTGCTGGGTCACGGCAAGGATGGAACGGCCATTTTTACAGACCCTCATCAAGAGGGACCTCAGTGAAACGTTCATGTTTGAGGAGTGGAGCCCTGACTTTAAAATCTACTGTAGAAACCCCCACAGTACCAGTGCTAAGCCTGACTGTGGTGCTAGGGTAGAGGATTAACCCCGGCCTGTGATGCTAGGGTAGAGGATGAACCCCGGCCTGTGATGCTAGGGTAGAGGATGAACCCCGGCCTGTGTGCTAGGGTAGAGGATGTACCCCGGCCTGTGTGCTAGGGTAGAGGATGTACCCCGGCCTGTGTGCTAGGGTAGAGAATGAACCCCGGCCTGTGTGCTAGGATAGAGGATGAACCCTGGCCTGTGTGCTAGGGTAGAGAATGAACCCCGGCCTGTGTGCTAGGGTAGAGGATTAACCCCGGCCTGTGTGCTAGGATAGAGAATGAACCCCGGCCTGTGTGCTAGGGTAGAGGGTGTACCCCGGCCGGTGTGCTAGGGTAGAGGGTGAACCCCGGCCTGTGATGCTAGGGTAGAGGATGAACCCCGGCCTGTGTGCTAGGGTAGAGGATGAACCCCGGCCTGTGATGCTAGGGTAGAGGGTGAACCCCGGCCTGTGTGCTAGGGTAGAGGATGAACCCTGGCCTGTGTGCTAGGGTAGAGGGTGTACCCCGGCCTGTGATGCTAGGGTAGAGGGTGTACCCCGGCCTGTGGTGCTAGGGTAGAGGATGAACCCCAGCCTGTGTGCTAGGGTAGAGGGTGTACCCTGGCCTGTGGTGCTAGGGTAGAGGGTGTACCCCGGCCTGTGTGCTAGGGTAGAGAATGAACCCTGGCCTGTGTGCTAGGGTAGAGGATGTACCCCGGCCTGTGTGCTAGGGTAGAGAATGAACCCTGGCCTGTGTGCTAGGGTAGAGAATGAACCCCGGCCTGTGTGCTAGGGTAGAGAATGAACCCTGGCCTGTGTGCTAGGGTAGAGGGTGTACCCCGGCCTGTGTGCTAGGATAGAGAATGAACCCTGGCCTGTGTGCTAGGGTAGAGGATGAACCCGGGCCTGTGATGCTAGGGTAGAGGGTGTACCCCGGCCTGTGTGCTAGGGTAGAGGATGAACCCCGGCCTGTGTGCTAGGGTAGAGGATGAACCCCGGCCTGTGTGCTAGGGTAGAAAATGAACCCCGGCCTGTGGTGCTAGGGTAGAGGATGAACCCTGGCCTGTGTGCTAGGGTAGAGGATGAACCCCGGCCTGTGTGCTAGGGTAGAGGATGAACCCCGGCCTGTGTGCTAGGGTAGAGGATGAACCCCGGCCTGTGTGCTAGGGTAGAGGGTGTACCCCGGCCTGTGTGCTAGGTTGGTCTTACTGGTCTTACCTGGATGGGTATCAGGACCCACCAAACCCTCCTCATGAAAAACCATGATCCAAATAAATAACATTAAAAAAATGTATGCAATACAAAATGTTGGAGCCTGCACCTTAAAGAGAAAATGGCAGCTTGAGGCCTAAACTGGCCTACCTGCCTTAGGCAAGGATGGAATGTTTTTTAAGCTTAAATTGATAACATCACCACTAGATGCAAGGTTGGAATGCTTTATTAGCTTTAATGGGGGACACCACCACTAAAGGCAAGGTTGGAATGCTTTATTAGCTTTAATGGATGACACCACTTCTAAAGGCAAGGTTGGAATGCTTTATTAGCTTTAATGGATAACACCACCACCAAAGGCAAGGTTGGAATGCTTTATTAGCTTTAATGGATGACGCCACCACCAAAGGCAAGGTTGGAATGCTTTATTAGCTTTAATAAATGACACCACTTCTAAAGGAAAGGTTGGAATGCTTTATTAGCTTTAATGGATAACACCACCACCAAAGGCAAGGTTGGAATGCTTTATTAGCTTTAATGGATGACGCCACCACCAAAGGCAAGGTTGGAATGCTTTATTAGCTTTAATGGATGACACCACCACTAAAGGCAAGGTTGGAATGCTTTATTAGCCTTAATGGATGACATCATCTTCTTAGTTAGATGGCAGAACGTTGGTGAAGCTGGGGATGTTGGGGCCTTTTCCCTCTGCTTTTGCTAATAGTGGTCCATATCAGGGAACTGTTGGAGACGGGCCAGGTTGTTGGTCTGTCTGTGTTTTAGTAAACAGTAATGATGGAGTTGTCCTTCATGGACGAGCCAGTTCAAAGAGCTGGCTGCTTTGGTGAATGATGGGAGCCAGCTCCTGTTTGAGAGAAGGTTTCTGTTTTTGTTGCTGTCTCAGAGACATAAAGGTGGGCCAGATGAAGAGCCAACGGTCAGCTGAGATAAATAATCCTAATCTGTAACAAGAGTCTGAGCCAGGCTGGATGGAGATAAATAAAGCCATGCTTTTAGAGCAGATCACATCAGCTGACAGAGTGGTCTTTAATGTAAATGTGGATGAAGACACCCCAGACCACCTCTGTATCAGTCTGAGCTCAGATATCAGACTGCACTCAAGCATTAAGGATTATCACTTGAAGCCTAAAGCTGTTAGTGCTTCTTATGAACGAGGGGTCAGTGCAGCTGTTTGCTCTGCAGCACAGTCAGGGAAACGTTTAACCCTCTGTGCATCTTTAGTAGATAAATCTGTGTGTTTTGGGCTCATTTGCACAGTTTTAACCCGCACAGTCCTTGTATCAGACCATCGGCAGGTAGAATCATGTTGGACTGCAGAGGAGATGGTCCATATTCAAACACTCCTACAGCTGATAAACACAAACACAGTCGACCCTGGTATCTCAGGGAACGTCTCTAACAGCAAACAGAGATGTTCCCCTGTTGTTTTCATGCAGTGATGTGTAGAGATTCTGTGTCTGGGCCATCTGAAGATCCCTGAGTGCCCTTAAATCCACACGTCACTGCTCCCTGCCCTCATCAACAGCATGAGAGGGGAGAACCTCACCACAGTAATGCTACTGGATCTGCACTAATGTGACTCTGCTGGTGTCTACAGCGGCTGTTTGCTACCACTAAGCATGAGGAGTAGCAGCATCTTGACAAATCAGACTTTTCCCATCATGCCTTGTGTGTTGTGATGTGATTTAGATGTTTTAAGATGCTGCCTGCTGTACAGTGGTCTCTGCTGGGTTATTTTTGATGTGAAATGCTGCTGTACTGTGAGTGAAGGTAGCCACTGAGCTAAAGTTAAGGTGTATCTAAAGAGCTCATGGACCATATTGTTTAAAAGGTATAGTTTAGCCATACAAAAGCCCCGCCCCTCGACTCAGCTGAATGGCTAAACGGTTAAAAACACCAGATCCTGCCAGGATGTTTGTTCTGCTCTCCTCCACTGTCCTCTCTAACGTAAAGATCCAGAGCCATATCAGGACTGAATCATGGAGTCCCTCCTCTGATGGTTTTCAGCGCTGTGGACGTCTGTGGAGTATCATGGCAGCGCTGCAGGTCTGTGCTCGTGTTTGAGTCTGTGATCTAGAGATTACAGCGGAGGGGAAGGACTCCGTTTAGAGGATTTAGGTCGTTCATGCTGTTGTTATTTAACTGATGTGTGTCAACACTTTCAAATCCTGAATGAAAAGGACTGTTTACACTCAACACGTCTGCTTAAAGACTTCAGTCTCCAGGAGCCCCCGTCAGCCCCCGTCGGCCCCCGTCGGCCCCCTGTGTCTCTGTTTTCCATATTTTTCTGTGTTGATCTGCAAAAACAATCTAGTTGCAATTGTCTCCCCCAACACTGTGATTGCAGTTTAACGTGATTATTGTTAGGTTCCACATTTTATGTATTTTTCTACAAATTACAGCATAAAATCATTCTATATTTAAACCTACATCTATCCAGGACCACTCATCGTACATTTAACCATTTCATGCAAACAGAGCTACGGTTTTACTTGGCAGAGAAGGCTCTGCTGAGAAGATGCTCCATGAGTTAGTCATCAGCTGCTTTGGGAGTGCAAAGCTAGAAACCCCTGTATGTAGAGACACATCTATGAGATTGTGTGTTAAAAACAATGAAATTATTTCAGAAGTAATTAATCCACGGTTGTCAAACTCAAGGCCTGGGGGCCAAATGTGGCCTGTGGAACAATTATATCTGGCTCACAAGATCCTATCATATCTGTATTCTACCTGGCCCACCAGTCTGAGGTCTGCAGATTTCCTCCAGTAAAAAAAAAGTGAACTTGATTTTGTGTTATTTCATATTTTTAATTTTGCATCTCAAGATTACGACTCAAACTTATGATTTTGACTTTTCATTTCATACTTTGACCTTTTCAACGTATAATTTGGACTTTATTCACCTTATGTCGCCCCGTCCATTCTGCTCGCTTCTGTTTTGATCACTTCGTGTCTTGTCTTCCGGTCAAGCGCCGGCAAAACGAGGAAGTGCATCAGGCAGTGTAAACAAATCGGTAATTTAGCTTTTTTTTTCTTTAATTGGTCATTTTTTCTACTAATTGTTATGGAATTTTTATACTATAAAACATTTAACAAGGACTATGAGGAAGAGCCTTCATTTTACATACAAGAACATTTTACGAACTACCTTTGGTCAGGAGTCCAGTCCTACAGTCACACAGAGGCGTTTGTCTGAAGGTACGTTCATAAGTGTTTGTACTATTTAATTTGTTTAATACTCGTGCTATCTTTTAAATCTGATGTGTTGTTTAGCAACAGGTTTAGCAAAAAATATTTTCAAAAAGCTGCAAATGTAAACAGAATCTTTTCCATCACAATGCTGTTTTACCTCATAAATGAATGAATGACTGCTGTAATCTCTGTTTCACAAAGGTGCAGTGTGCTGTCCCGAAGGCTGACTGTTGTCCTGCACTGAAGCATTTCTGATCCAAACTTGACAGCTGCTGATTCTGTGGAGGTGTTGCTTTTTAATTTTATCTGAATCACTTGCATTTGTAAATCGTCACCATGACCCTTAGCTGACCTGTGTTTTT
This sequence comes from Cheilinus undulatus, assembly GCF_018320785.1. Taxonomy (NCBI): domain Eukaryota; kingdom Metazoa; phylum Chordata; class Actinopteri; order Labriformes; family Labridae; genus Cheilinus; species Cheilinus undulatus. The sequence continues at coordinate 1,266,960 of NC_054869.1, read as the reverse complement.
ATAGTTTCCTGCTCCTTTAAACTGTCAACATGAGCTGATGTTGTAGATGTGCCTTTTTATCATTAAACCTTTCTATATTAAACCATTTTGTTACTATGGAATTAAATGTGAATACTCCAGTAAATATATTGATTCTAACACATCTTCTAATGTTTATTTATTTACTTTTTCATTCCACGTTGTCAAGTTTGTAACCAGCCACAAAATCACTGAGGAAAATTGAGTCATCTTTCAAGATGAAAATGCACAAAGACCAAGACAATGAAAGTCATATATTTAACTGAATGAACTCCTAACTTGTCTGCATTAGTTAAACATTAAACTTTATTTATTCAACACAATGCAGTTATCCATCCAGCACTGGAAAAATAATTTAATAGTGGGGAAAAAAGCAACTGGTGAGTATTGAACTCAATCTAAGGATCACACATTCTGCATTGTATTTGTATTTTTTCCATGAAGATATGAGTGTAAGAAGCTAATCATTAGAACAAACTGTAGCAATACAACTATACAAGATGCTGTGGTCTGTTCCACCTAGCAAGGGGAAATTTGAGTCTGTATTTAATGATATACCAGTTCAGGTGATGTTAGGCTCATTAAAAATCTAAACTAAAATCCTAAACCAGCGTCCTTATAAGTGATCTTATCCTGCATGGTCATTTAGATTTTAATGCTGTGTCTGTATTGTATGTGTTAAGTGGACAGGTACATTCATTGAGATTATTTTTAACATCTTTGGCTCCTCACATGTAAGCAAACACTTGATATCCTCTGTGTGCTGAGAACATTATCAGACCACTGCCTCTGTGACTGAAGACTTGTAGAAGCACATCTTTCTCCAGCTGTGTGTCTGTGGTCCATCAGGGTTCCCGCTGAGTTTCTCTGTACGTCAGGGACATTAACAGGGAAGCATCACAACGTCCTCCATCTGCCAACAGACCACAAATATTTTAGCACCTAAAGTACTGACAGATATGTAGCTGCAAGATAACACATCAAGCTCAAAGATCAATATTTCTTGTAGTTAATAGAGTTAAACCATAATATGCATGTCATGTTAATGTATTCTATGCATAGCACAATACGCATACACTTAGCAGGGGTAAATTGATAACAGAATTATTGATTGATATAATGACAATATTAAGACAACGAAAATCAATTATTCTAATAATAGTAAACTTCATCTAGCAAACCTAATTACCTGTCATCCTGGTGTTTTACTGGGGCTCCATAGCCTCTCTCGTCTCCAGTAACAGGTGGTCACAAATACGACTGAACTATGTTCATCACAAACGATTTTCCAGGCATGCCTCTCGTTTCTCAAATTTTCTACGTTATTCTTTATCTGAACATGTCAAACATGTTATTTTAAAACTCCAACAAGGCACCACAATAAACTCTTTTGGGATTAAAACTGGCTGACTGGAATTTGGTACAAAATAACAGCCCCAAAACTAGCGCTTGTAAACAGCCATCAGGCTATTTAGCGCTACGACCGGAAGTCAAAACACAAAACGGAAGTCCTTCTCGCGGTCCATGTTTCAGCGCTACATAAGGTGAATATATCACATTTTTATCTTTTAGATTCACAACTTTAAACTTCAATTCATATTTTGACCGTTTCAACTCCTTACTTTGGCTTTTTAATCTCATATTTTGACCTTTAAACATATGGTTTCAATTTTTGTTGTATTTTGACATTTTAAATTAATAATTTTTACTTTTTATAACATACTGTGACCATTTAGACTCCCAATTTTTAATTTAGGTCATGTTTTTTAACTTTATAACTCATTATTTTGGATTTAAACTCATATTTTAACATTTGAAACTCCTATTTTTGGCTTGTTAATCCCATATTTTAAACCTGTCAGACTCACAGTTTAAAATTTTAAGTCATATTTTCACTTTTAAACTCATGTTTTCAAATTTGATCTCATATTTTGACCTTCCAAACTTATGGTTTCAACTTTCTCCTCATATATTTGCTCTTTTAAAACATTAATTTTTATTTTTAATTTTGTGTTCTGATCTTTTGAACTAATAAGTTGGACTTTCTGTCTCAGATTTGAGCCTTTAAACTTTTCATTTTTACTTTTTTGAATTTCTTAATGATTTATCATCAGTGTCTATAAAGGAGGAGGCTGGGGTGGAGGAGGTGAAGCTTGAGTCTATAAAGGAGAAGGCTGGGGTGGAGGAGGTGAAGCTTGAGTCTATAAAGGAGGAGGCTGGGGTGGAGGAGTTGAAGCTTTAGTCTATAAAGGAGGAGGCTGGGGTGGAGGAGGTGAAGCTCTAGTCTATAAAGGAGGAGGCTGGGGTGGAGGAGGTGAAGCCTTAGTCTATAAAGGAGGAGGCTGGGGTGGAGGAGTTGAAGCTTTAGTCTATAAAGGAGGAGGCTGGGGTGGAGGCGGTGAAGCTTGAGTCTATAAAGGAGGAGGTTGGGGTGGAGGAGTTGATGCTTTAGTCTATAAAGGAGGAGGCTGGGGTGGAGGAGGTGAAGCCTTAGTCTATAAAGGAGGAGGCTGGGGTGGAGGAGTTGATGCTTTAGTCTATAAAGGAGATGGCTGGGGTGGAGGAGGTGGAGCTTTAGTCTATAAAGGAGGAGGCTGGGGTGGAGGAGTTGAAGCTTTAGTCTATAAAGGAGGAGGCTGGGGTGGAGGAGGTGAAGCTCTAGTCTATAAAGGAGGAGGCTGGGGTGGAGGAGGTGAAGCTTGAGTCTCTAAAGGAGGAGGCTGGGGTGGAGGAGGTGGAGCTTTAGTCTATAAAGGAGGAGGCTGGGGTGGAGGCGGTGAAGCTTGAGTCTATGAAGGAGGAGGCTGGGGTGGAGGCGGTGAAGCTTGAGTCTATGAAGGAGGAGGCTGGGGTGGAGGAGGTGGAGCTTTAATCTGTAAAGGAGGAGGCTGGGGTGGAGGAGGTGGAGCTTGAGTCTATGAAGGAGCAGGCTGGGGTGGAGGAGGTGGAGCTTTAGTCTATAAAGGAGGAGGCTGGGGTGAAGGCGGTGAAGCTTGAGTCTGTAAAGGAGGAAGCTGGGGTGGAGGCGGTGAAGCTTGAGTCTATGAAGGAGGAGGCTGGGGTGGAGGAGGTGGAGCTTTAGTCTGTAAAGGAGGAGGCTGGGGTGGAGGAGGTGGAGCTTTAGTCTATAAAGGAGGAGGCTGGGGTGGAGGAGGTGGAGCTTTAGTCTATAAAGGAGGAGGCTGGGGTGGAGGCGGTGAAGCTTGAGTCTGTAAAGGAGGAGGCTGGGGTGGAGGAGGTGAAGCTTGAGTCTGTAAAGGAGGAGGCTGGGGTGGAGGAGGTGGAGCTTTAATCTGTAAAGGAGGAGGCTGGGGTGGAGGAGGTGGAGCTTGAGTCTATGAAGGAGCAGGCTGGGGTGGAGGAGTTGATGCTTTAGTCTATAAAGGAGGGGGCTGGGGTGGAGGAGGTGAAGCTTTAGTCTATAAAGGAGATGGCTGGGGTGGAGGAGGTGGAGCTTTAGTCTATAAAGGAGGAGGCTGGGTTGGAGGCGGTGAAGCTTGAGTCTATGAAGGAGGAGGCTGGGGTGGAGGAGGTGGAGCTTTAATCTGTAAATGAGGGGGCTGGGGTGGAGGAGGTGGAGCTTGAGTCTATGAAGGAGCAGGCTGGGGTGGAGGAGGTGGAGCTTTAGTCTATAAAGGAGCAGGCTGGGGTGGAGGCGGTGAAGCTTGAGTCTGTAAAGGAGGAAGCTGGGGTGGAGGAGGTGAAGCTTGAGTCTCTAAAGGAGGAGGCTGGGGTGGAGGAGGTGGAGCTTTAGTCTATAAAGGAGGAGGGTGGGGTGGAGGAGGTGGAGCTTTAGTCTATAAAGGAGGAAGCTGGGGTGGAGGCGGTGAAGCTTGAGTCTATGAAGGAGGAGGCTGGGGTGGAGGCGGTGAAGCTTGAGTCTATGAAGGAGGAGGCTGGGGTGGAGGAGGTGGAGCTTTAATCTGTAAAGGAGGAGGCTGGGGTGGAGGAGGTGGAGCTTGAGTCTATGAAGGAGCAGGCTGGGGTGGAGGAGGTGGAGCTTTAGTCTATAAAGGAGGAGGCTGGGGTGGAGGCGGTGAAGCTTGAGTCTGTAAAGGAGGAGGCTGGGGTGGAGGCGGTGAAGCTTGAGTCTATGAAGGAGGAGGCTGGGGTGGAGGAGGTGGAGCTTTAGTCTGTAAAGGAGGAGGCTGGGGTGGAGGAGGTGGAGCTTTAGTCTATAAAGGAGGAGGGTGGGGTGGAGGAGGTGGAGCTTTAGTCTATAAAGGAGGAAGCTGGGGTGGAGGCGGTGAAGCTTGAGTCTATGAAGGAGCAGGCTGGGGTGGAGGAGGTGGAGCTTTAATCTGTTAAGGAGGAGGCTGGGGTGGAGGAGGTGGAGCTTGAGTCTATGAAGGAGCAGGCTGGGGTGGAGGAGGTGAAGCTTGAGTCTGTAAAGGAGGAGGCTGGGGTGGAGGAGGTGAAGCTTGAGTCTCTAAAGGAGGAGGCTGGGGTGGAGGAGGTGGAGCTTTAGTCTATAAAGGAGGAGGCTGGGGTGGAGGAGGTGGAGCTTGAGTCTATGAAGGAGCAGGCTGGGGTGGAGGAGGTGGAGCTTTAGTCTATAAAGGAGGAGGCTGGGGTGGAGGCGGTGAAGCTTGAGTCTATAAAGGAGGAGGCTGGGGTGGAGGAGGTGAAGCTTGAGTCTCTAAAGGAGTAGGCTGGGGTGGAGGAGGTGGAGCTTTAGTCTATAAAGGAGGAGGGTGGGGTGGAGGAGGTGGAGCTTTAGTCTATAAAGGAGGAAGCTGGGGTGGAGGCGGTGAAGCTTGAGTCTATGAAGGAGCAGGCTGAGGTGGAGGAGGTGGAGCTTTAATCTGTTAAGGAGGAGGCTGGGGTGGAGGAGGTGAAGCTTGAGTCTATGAAGGAGCAGGCTGGGGTGGAGGAGGTGAAGCTTGAGTCTGTAAAGGAGGAGGCTGGGGTGGAGGAGGTGAAGCTTGAGTCTGTAAAGGAGGAGGCTGGGGTGGAGGAGGTGGAGCTTTAGTCTATAAAGGAGGAGGCTGGGGTGGAGGAGGTGGAGCTTTGGTCTATAAAGGAGGAAGCTGGGGTGGAGGCGGTGAAGCTTGAGTCTATGAAGGAGGAGGCTGGGGTGGAGGAGGTGGAGCTTTAATCTGTAAAGGAGGAGGCTGGGGTGGAGGAGGTGAAGCTTGAGTCTATGAAGGAGCAGGCTGGGGTGGAGGAGGTGGAGCTTTAGTCTATAAAGGAGGAGGCTGGGGTGGAGGCGGTGAAGCTTGAGTCTATAAAGGAGGAGGCTGGGGTGGAGGAGGTGAAGCTTGAGTCTCTAAAGGAGGAGGCTGGGGTGGAGGAGGTGGAGCTTTAGTCTATAAAGGAGGAGGGTGGGGTGGAGGAGGTGGAGCTTTAGTCTATAAAAGAGGAAGCTGGGGTGGAGGCGGTGAAGCTTTAGTCTATGAAGGAGCAGGCTGGGGTGGAGGAGGTGGAGCTTTAATCTGTTAAGGAGGAGGCTGGGGTGGAGGAGGTGGAGCTTGAGTCTATGAAGGAGCAGGCTGGGGTGGAGGAGGTGGAGCTTGAGTCTATGAAGGAGCAGGCTGGGGTGGAGGCGGTGAAGCTTGAGTTTGTAAAGGAGGAGGCTGGGGTGGAGGAGGTGGAGCTTTACTCTTTAAAGGAGGAGGCTGGGTCAATCTTTGTTTTTTTCTCTGCATATTTCCATTGCACCTATTTACAATTTTTTGCCCATTTTTTACTTTTTTGCTACTTTTAATCCATTTCCACATCTTTTAGCCACTTTTATCCAGTTTTCCCATTTCATCAGTGCTAGCCACTTTTATCCTGCTTCTTTGTGTTTTTCCCCCTTTTTAGCGACTTTTCACCTATTTTCTCACCTTTTTACTGCTCTTTTAACCCTCTTTTGTCTCTTTTCACTCATAAAGTAGTTAAATTACCAGTGTTTCAGTGAAGCTTGGACTTTGAGCAGATATGTTAGAAATAGTTTTGTGTAGTTTAGACACTATGCAGGAATCCCCATGCTTTCTTCATTAAAGGAACATTCTGCCAGTATTACTGTTAGGGGTGAGTATTGGCAAGAACCTCCTGATACGATACGCATCACGATACTTGGGCCACGATACGATAGTAACACGATATATCAGGATATCACAATATTGTGATATATTGCGATATTCTACACAGTTAACCGAGAAAATATAGAGATGATGTATATGTAAATCACACAATACATTGGTGGTCTTCCCGCTTTATTTCACGGCAGCAAGACAGAGCTTGCAAAAGGAATTTCCTTTCTTTAACTCGCTGTATGTGCTCACACAAACATGTGAGCAAGTGGTATTTTACGACCAACTCAGCTAAAATATGAATTTTTTAAGAGTTGAAGTATCGATATTGTATCGAATGTCAAAGTATCGCGATATATTGCCGTATTGATATTTTTTCACAGCTCTAATTTCTGTGCACATAAGACATTGAGCTGAAACAGCTCCAGGGTAATTTGATATTTAGACATTATGCAGAAACGTTTTGATGATGTTCAGGAGTTTTCAGTCATTTAACCCATAAGGAGCCACCATAACCCAGGTGTCACATGACCTTTAAATGTCCTGTAAGAGACCTAGCAGAGCTTTTTTCTTGACTTAAACTAATGAAGTCCCTGATTGAAACAGACTGAACACTCTGATATGGTCATGTGATTGGTGGAAAAATTTTAAAGTGGAAAAAAATAAATCGGTGTCGAAAAAAGTGGCATAGCTTGTGAAGGCAGTGGTGGAAAGGATTCAAACGAGGCAACAATGGGATTAAGATGGCAAAAAAAAAAAATAGAAATGCAACAAGATAAAAAATGTGAAGAAAATTGTGAAAAGTGGTTAAAAGTGATCAAAATGGTTTTAAGAGACAAAAACAGGTTAAAAAAAAAAAAAAGCCAGATAAACCTGTAAAAACAGGTCCAAAACAGTGTGGGACCAAATGGCTAAAAGTGAAATACAATAGCAGATTTTTTTGATAGGCAAAAGAATGGAAGAAAAGTGGCAAAAATTAGTTACAGAAATTCAAAAAGGTGCCCGAATGGGTGAAAAATGGTGAAAAGCTGCTAAAAGGTGTTAAAATAGGTGAAAAGAGGAAAAAGAAGTTGCAAAATCTGGTTAGATGAAGAAGGAAAATGGGGTTCAAAAGTAAAATAAAAGTGGAAAAAAATGAGCACAGAGTGGGAAAAAGTGGCATAACTGAACAGAAACAGTGGTGAAAAGTGGTTAAAAAGCTCTTATTTCACCAATCCAGCACACATGCAGTGATGTCATCAAATAGGTGTAGAAAAAAGTGGCATAACTTGTGAAAGCAGTGGTGAAAAGGATTCAAACGAGGCACCAACAGGATTAAAATGGCCAAAAAATTAATATAGAAATACAAGATAAAAAAAAATAAAGAAAACTGTGCCGCTATTTGACCGATCCAGCACACACGCATCGATGTCATCAATAAATCATGACTGGAGGGTCCATTCACCAGGTTGTTGTGTTGAAAAAAGCCCCTGAAAATGATTTTTGGTGTTAAATCGAATTGATTTTGGCTTATGTTGTATTATTTTCCAATAATAGATGAACCACAAAAGCCAAATGTGACATCTAAGTCACATTTCCCATCGTTGACATCAGAGATAGGTGTGTTTAAGTCAGAGTGTGTTGTACACTCTACTGAGTGTGATGCTGCTATGAGGAAGAATGGGTGTGGGCTCTAGTGGGTTCAGGTAGAATTAGCCTGTATTTGGTGTTCATTTACTGCTGAACAGGAAGGAGAATAAATGTCAGACTAAGAATCGGTCTGTGGGTCCTGTAGAAGGCCAGCAGCTCTACCTGTCTCCCAGAGCCGGACCAGGACTGTTTCACAGACTGATGGGGGCCTGAATGAGCCCAGCGTGATCCTGTTTTACTGAATCGGTTCAATATTAATCACATGGGAGAGCCCAGACACCAGCATGCCCGCTGAGTCTGGTGGGGCCGGAGCGCTGAGGATCAGCAGCAAGGCCTGGTCCTGGTTTCTGTCCTCCTTTATTTTGAAGTCCTCTCCCACAGCTCTGTCTTTAAATAAAGAGGGAGGGTGTGCAGTCAGCAGATTTTTCCCTCATCAGGACCGACTCAGTGTGATGTCTCTAACATGGAGATGTTAAAAACAGCACAGTGATGATTTATGACCTGAGGGACAATAAGGAGGCGGACCTGACGGCTTCCTGATCCTCCCTATGGTTAACTTCTGCTGTCTTTGACTGATGGAGGCTTCATTTTTGTTAGTTAAAGGATGGAATCATGAAGAGGAGATGTTTATGAGCGACTGTTAGATTACAGGGACGTGTCCTCTGTAGACAGAGCAGCTCTTATAGTCCAGATGTTTCTTTAACCTCATGCATGGTGTTGTCCTGATTGGCCCAATTACTGGCCAAGTTTTATTTTGAAAGGTTCTGTCGTTTCTGTTGTGTTTTGTTGCTCTGATTGGCCCGTAGAGATGTGACAGACAGAACGTTCATCCAATCACACTCTGAGATTTTCCTATTGAGGCTTTCCCAGATGGATGTGTGAAACACATCCATCTGGCGTGTCAGGTTAGGGATGACTGTAAAACAGGAAACATCTAAACACAAATCCACCCCTATATCTAAAACAACATATAAAACACTTACGACACCCTGACAGAGAGCATGATGGGAAAGCTCTGCCCCCCAGATTTGTAATGGCACTGGGCGGAGCTTAACCTTCATAGCCTTAATCTCTGTTATCAGGCAGATCCATCTTAGAAAGCTCCGGTCCGTACCGTTTGTGTCGAACTTTGCGGAGACGAGGAGCTCGCTATGGGCGGGGTTTAGCTGGACATGAAGCCGTTAGCAATGGCTTCTGCTAGTGTTGATTTAAATCAACTCTGAGTAGTTTAACCCTGAGATATCAACGCTCCAGCCTTTACTGTGGTAGCGTCCATGGAGATCTGCTGCAGAAACACCGTGGTCCATCCTGACATCCTCTGATGACAGCTGCTGCCTGGACCGTGTCATTGTCTGTTGTCTACACCAGCGTTAAACTTAGAGCCAACCACTGAGAAAAGACAGAGTCATAGTAGACATTCCCCTTTAAGTTCCTGAACCACGGCATCTTCAGTCACGGGATTTACAAACCATGGAAAGTAAAATGAACATGCGCCGTCAATTTGGTGGAGTCATCCTTTAAGAAGCTGTGACTTGTTCACCTCATCCTCTCTCTAATCAGCTATTATGAGAGTCTATGTGTTAATTTACCAACCAGAGAGCTTCATCATCCTGACACTCTCCTCTGCCTCCTCAGCCGTCATTTCCTCATGGACTTTCTCTTCCTGGTCTTCAGAGCTTCGGCCTAAACATCCACATCTCAGGCTGTTAGAGGAAAATCGGACTTTTAAAGCAAGATGGTGGAGATTGTTGCTCTGAAAGGTCAAAACCAGTGATACTGCAACATCTGGCTCTGTCTATCCCATGTCTAAGCTGGTCTAGGCCATGTTTGAGCTGGTTTAGCCCATGTTTGAGCTGGATTAGCCCATGTTTGAGCTGGATTAGCCCATGTCTAAGCTGGTTTAGCCCATGTTTGAGCTGGTCTAGGCCATGTTTGAGCTGGTCTAGCCCATGTTTGAGCTGGTTTAGCCCATGTTTGAGCTGGATTAGCCCATGTTTGAGCTGGATTAGCCCATGTCTAAGCTGGTTTAGCCCATGTTTGAGCTGGATTAGCCCATGTTTGAGCTGGATTAGCCCATGTCTAAGCTGGTTTAGCCCATGTTTGAGCTGGATTAGCCCATGTTTGAGCTGGATTAGCCCATGTTTGAGCTGGATTAGCCCATGTCTAAGCTGGTTTAGCCCATGTTTGAGCTGGATTAGCCCATGTTTGAGCTGGATTAGCCCATGTTTGAGCTGTCTAGCCCATGTTTGAGCTGGTTTAGCCCATGTTTGAGCTGGATTAGCCCATGTTTGAGCTGGATTAGCCCATGTCTAAGCTGGTTTAGCCCATGTTTGAGCTGGATTAGCCCATGTTTGAGCTGGATTAGCCCATGTCTAAGCTGGTTTAGCCCATGTTTGAGCTGGTTTAGCCCATGTTTGAGCTGGTTTAGCCCATGTCTAAGCTGGTTTAGCCCATGTTTGAGCTGGTTTATCCCATGTTTGAGCTGGTTTAGCCCATGTTTGAGCTGGTCTAGCCCATGTTTGAGCTGGTTTAGCCCATGTCTAAGCTGGTCTAGCCCATGTTTGAGCTGGTTTAGCCCATGTTTGAGCTGGATTAGCCCATGTTTGAGCTGGATTAGCCCATGTTTGAGCTGGTTTATCCCATGTTTGAGCTGGTTTAGCCCATGTTTGAGCTGGATCAGCCCATGTTTGAGCTGGTTTAGCCCATGTCTAAGCTGGTTTAGCCCATGTTTGAGCTGGTTTATCCCATGTTTGAGCTGGTTTAGCCCATGTTTGAGCTGGTCTAGCCCATGTTTGAGCTGGTTTAGCCCATGTCTAAGCTGGTTTAGCCCATGTTTGAGCTGGTTTATCCCATGTTTGAGCTGGATTAGCCCATGTTTGAGCTGGTTTAGCCCATGTTTGAGCTGGTCTAGCCCATGTTTGAGCTGGATTAGCCCATGTTTGAGCTGGTTTAGCCCATGTCTGAGCTGGTTTAGCCCATGTTTGAGCTGGTTTATCCCATGTTTGAGCTGGTCTATCCCATGTTTAAGCTGGTCTAGCCCATGTTTGAGCTGGTTTAGCCCATGTCTGAGCTGGATTAGCCCATGTTTGAGCTGGTTTATCCCATGTTTGAGCTGGTCTAGCCCATGTTTGAGCTGGTTTAGCCCATGTCTAAGCTGGTTTAGCCCATGTTTGAGCTGGTTTATCCCATGTTTGAGCTGGTCTAGCCCATGTTTGAGCTGGTTTAGCCCATGTTTGAGCTGGTCTAGCCCATGTTTGAGCTGGATTAGCCCATGTTTGAGCTGGTTTAGCCCATGTTTGAGCTGGTCTAGCCCATGTTTGAGCTGGTTTATCCCATGTTTGAGCTGGTTTAGCCCATGTTTGAGCTGGTCTAGCCCATGTTTGAGCTGGTTTAGCCCATGTCTAAGCTGGTTTAGCCCATGTTTGAGCTGGTTTATCCCATGTTTGAGCTGGTCTAGCCCATGTTTGAGCTGGTTTAGCCCATGTTTGAGCTGGTCTAGCCCATGTTTGAGCTGGATTAGCCCATGTTTGAGCTGGTTTAGCCCATGTTTGAGCTGGTTTAGCCCATGTTTGAGCTGGTTTATCCCATGTTTGAGCTGGTCTATCCCATGTTTAAGCTGGTCTAGCCCATGTTTGAGCTGGTTTAGCCCATGTCTGAGCTGGATTAGCCCATGTTTGAGCTGGTTTAGCCCATGTTTGAGCTGGTCTAGCCCATGTTTGAGCTGGTTTATCCCATGTTTAAGCTGGTCTATCCCATGTTTAAGCTGGTCTAGCCCATGTTTGAGCTGGTTTAGCCCATGTTTGAGCTGGATTAGCCCATGTTTGAGCTGGTTTAGCCCATGTCTAAGCTGGTTTAGCCCATGTTTGAGCTGGTTTATCCCATGTTTGAGCTGGTTTAGCCCATGTTTGAGCTGGTCTAGCCCATGTTTGAGCTGGTCTAGCCCATGTTTGAGCTGGTTTAGCCCATGTTTGAGCTGGTCTAGCCCATGTTTGAGCTGGATTAGCCCATGTTTGAGCTGGTTTAGCCCATGTCTAAGCTGGTTTAGCCCATGTTTGAGCTGGTTTATCCCATGTTTGAGCTGGTCTAGGCCATGTTTGAGCTGGTTTAGCCCATGTTTGAGCTGGATTAGCCCATGTTTGAGCTGGTTTAGCCCATGTCTAAGCTGGTTTAGCCCATGTTTGAGCTGGTTTATCCCATGTTTGAGCTGGATTAGCCCATGTTTGAGCTGGTTTAGCCCATGTCTAAGCTGGTTTAGCCCATGTTTGAGCTGGTTTATCCCATGTTTGAGCTGGTCTAGGCCATGTTTGAGCTGGTTTATCCCATGTTTGAGCTGGATTAGCCCATGTTTGAGCTGGTTTAGCCCATGTCTAAGCTGGTTTAGCCCATGTTTGAGCTGGTTTATCCCATGTTTGAGCTGGATTAGCCCATGTTTGAGCTGGTTTAGCCCATGTCTAAGCTGGTTTAGCCCATGTTTGAGCTGGTTTATCCCATGTTTGAGCTGGATTAGCCCATGTTTGAGCTGGTTTATCCCATGTTTGAGCTGGATTAGCCCATGTTTGAGCTGGTCTAGCCCATGTTTGAGCTGGTTTAGCCCATGTTTGAGCTGGATTAGCCCATGTTTGAGCTGGTTTAGCCCATGTCTAAGCTGGTTTAGCCCATGTTTGAGCTGGTTTATCCCATGTTTGAGCTGGTCTAGCCCATGTTTGAGCTGGTCTAGCCCATGTTTGAGCTGGTTTAGCCCATGTTTGAGCTGATCTAGCCCATGTTTGAGCTGGATTAGCCCATGTTTGAGCTGGTCTAGCCCATGTTTGAGCTGGATTAGCCCATGTTTGAGCTGGTTTTTCCCATGTTTGAGCTGGTCTAGCCCATGTTTGAGCTGGTTTAGCCCATGTTTGAGCTGGTTTGGCCCATGTCTAAGCTGGTTTAGCCCATGTCTGAGCTGGATCAGCCCATGTTTGAGGTGGTTTAGCCCATGTTTGAGCTGGTTTAGCCCATGTTTGAGCTGGATTAACCCATGTTTGAGCTGGTTTTTCCCATGTTTGAGCTGGTCTAGCCCATGTTTGAGCTGGTTTAGCCCATGTTTGAGCTGGTTTAGCCCATGTTTTAGCTGGTTTATCCCATGTTTTAGCTGGTCTAGCCCATGTTTGAGCTGGTCTAGCCCATGTTTGAGCTGGATTAGCCCATGTTTGAGCTGGTTTAGCCCATGTCTAAGCTGGTTTAGCCCATGTTTGAGCTGGTTTATCCCATGTCTGAGCTGGTCTAGCCCATGTTTGAGCTGGTTTAGCCCATGTTTGAGCTGGTTTATCCCATGTTTGAGCTGGATTAGCCCATGTTTGAGCTGGTTTATCCCATGTTTGAGCTGGATTAGCCCATGTTTGAGCTGGTCTAGCCCATGTTTGAGCTGGTTTAGCCCATGTTTGAGCTGGATTAGCCCATGTTTGAGCTGGTTTAGCCCATGTCTAAGCTGGTTTAGCCCATGTTTGAGCTGGTTTATCCCATGTTTGAGCTGGTCTAGCCCATGTTTGAGCTGGTCTAGCCCATGTTTGAGCTGGTTTAGCCCATGTTTGAGCTGATCTAGCCCATGTTTGAGCTGGATTAGCCCATGTTTGAGCTGGTCTAGCCCATGTTTGAGCTGGATTAGCCCATGTTTGAGCTGGTTTTTCCCATGTTTGAGCTGGTCTAGCCCATGTTTGAGCTGGTTTAGCCCATGTTTGAGCTGGTTTAGCCCATGTCTAAGCTGGTTTAGCCCATGTCTGAGCTGGATCAGCCCATGTTTGAGGTGGTTTAGCCCATGTTTGAGCTGGTTTAGCCCATGTTTGAGCTGGATTAACCCATGTTTGAGCTGGTTTTTCCCATGTTTGAGCTGGTCTAGCCCATGTTTGAGCTGGTTTAGCCCATGTTTGAGCTGGTTTAGCCCATGTTTTAGCTGGTTTATCCCATGTTTTAGCTGGTCTAGCCCATGTTTGAGCTGGTCTAGCCCATGTTTGAGCTGGATTAGCCCATGTTTGAGCTGGTTTAGCCCATGTCTAAGCTGGTTTAGCCCATGTTTGAGCTGGTTTATCCCATGTCTGAGCTGGTCTAGCCCATGTTTGAGCTGGTTTAGCCCATGTTTGAGCTGGTTTATCCCATGTTTGAGCTGGTCTAGCCCATGTTTGAGCTGGTTGATCCCATGTCTGAGCTGGATTATCCCATGTCTGAGCTGGATTATCCCATGTCTGAGCTGGATTATCCCATGTCTGAGCTGGATTAGCCCATGTTTGAGCTGGATTAGCCCATGTCTGAGCTGGATTATCCCATGTTTGAGCTGGATTATCCCATGTTTGAGCTGGATTAGCCCATGTTTGAGCTGGTTTATCCCATGTTTGAGCTGGATTATCCCATGTCTGAGCTGGATTAGCCCATGTTTGAGCTGGATTAGCCCATGTTTGAGCTGGTTTAGCCCATGTTTGAGCTGGTTTATCCCATGTTTGAGCTGGTCTAGCCCATGTTTGAGCTGGTTTATCCCATGTCTGAGCTGGATTATCCCATGTCTGAGCTGGATTATCCCATGTCTGAGCTGGATTATCCCATGTCTGAGCTGGATTATCCCATCTCTGAGCTGGTCTAGCCCATGTTTGAGCTGGTTTATCCCATGTTTGAGCTGGATTAGCCCATGTCTGAGCTGGATTATCCCATGTCTGAGCTGGATTATCCCATGTCTGAGCTGGATTATCCCATGTCTGAGCTGGATTATCCCATCTCTGAGCTGGTCTAGCCCATGTCTGAGCTGGTTTATCCCATCTCTGAGCTGGTCTAGCCCATGTCTGAGCTGGATTAGCCCATGTTTGAGCTGGATCAGCCCATGTTTGAGCTGGATCAGCCCATGTTTGAGCTGGATTAGCCCATGTTTGAGCTGGTCTAGCCCATGTTTGAGCTGGATTAGCCCATGTTTGAGCTGGTCTAGCCCATGTTTGAGCTGGATCAGCCCATGTTTGAGCTGGATTAGCCCATGTTTGAGCTGGTCCAGCCCATGTTTGAGCTGGATTAGCCCATGTTTGAGCTGGTCTAGCCCATGTTTGAGCTGGTCTAGCCCATGTTTGAGCTGGATTAGCCCATGTTTGAGCTGGTCTAGCCCATGTTTGAGCTGGTCTAACCCATGTTTGAACTGGATCAGCCCATGTTTGAGCTGGATCAGCCCATGTTTGAGCTGGATTGGCCCATGTTTGAGCTGGATTAGCCCATGTTTGAGCTGGTCTAGCCCATGTTTGAGCTGGATTAGCCCATGTTTGAGCTGGTCTAGCCCATGTTTGAGCTGGTCTAACCCATGTTTGAACTGGATCAGCCCATGTTTGAGCTGGATTAGCCCATGTTTGAGCTGGTCTAGCCCATGTTTGAGCTGGTCTAACCCATGTTTGAGCTGGATCAGCCCATGTTTGAGCTGGTCTAACCCATGTCTGAGCTGGATCAGCCCATGTTTGAGGTGGTCTAGCCCATGTTTGAGCTGGTCTAGCCCATGTTTTAGCTGGTCTAGCCCATGTTTGAGCTGGTTTATCCCATGTTTGAGCTGGTTTAGCCCATGTTTGAGCTGGTTTAGCCCATGTTTGAGCTGGTTTATCCCATGTCTGAGCTGGTCTAGCCCATGTTTGAGCTGGTTTATCCCATGTTTGAGCTGGTCTAGCCCATGTTTGAGCTGGTTGATCCCATGTCTGAGCTGGATTATCCCATGTCTGAGCTGGATTATCCCATGTCTGAGCTGGATTATCCCATGTCTGAGCTGGATTAGCCCATGTTTGAGCTGGATTAGCCCATGTCTGAGCTGGATTATCCCATGTCTGAGCTGGATTATACCATGTTTGAGCTGGATTAGCCCATGTTTGAGCTGGTTTATCCCATGTTTGAGCTGGATTATCCCATGTCTGAGCTGGATTATCCCATGTTTGAGCTGGATTAGCCCATGTTTGAGCTGGTTTAGCCCATGTTTGAGCTGGTTTATCCCATGTTTGAGCTGGTCTAGCCCATGTTTGAGCTGGTTTATCCCATGTCTGAGCTGGATTATCCCATGTCTGAGCTGGATTATCCCATGTCTGAGCTGGATTATCCCATGTCTGAGCTGGATTATCCCATCTCTGAGCTGGTCTAGCCCATGTTTGAGCTGGTTTATCCCATGTTTGAGCTGGATTATCCCATGTCTGAGCTGGATTATCCCATGTCTGAGCTGGATTATCCCATCTCTGAGCTGGTCTAGCCCATGTCTGAGCTGGTTTATCCCATCTCTGAGCTGGTCTAGCCCATGTCTGAGCTGGATTAGCCCATGTTTGAGCTGGATCAGCCCATGTTTGAGCTGGATTAGCCCATGTTTGAGCTGGTCCAGCCCATGTTTGAGCTGGATCAGCCCATGTTTGAGCTGGATTAGCCCATGTTTGAGCTGGTCTAGCCCATGTTTGAGCTGGATTAGCCCATGTTTGAGCTGGTCTAGCCCATGTTTGAGCTGGATCAGCCCATGTTTGAGCTGGATTAGCCCATGTTTGAGCTGGTCCAGCCCATGTTTGAGCTGGATTAGCCCATGTTTGAGCTGGTCTAGCCCATGTTTGAGCTGGTCTAGCCCATGTTTGAGCTGGATTAGCCCATGTTTGAGCTGGTCTAGCCCATGTTTGAGCTGGTCTAACCCATGTTTGAACTGGATCAGCCCATGTTTGAGCTGGATTAGCCCATGTTTGAGCTGGTCTAGCCCATGTTTGAGCTGGATTAGCCCATGTTTGAGCTGGTCTAGCCCATGTTTGAGCTGGTCTAGCCCATGTTTGAGCTGGATTAGCCCATGTTTGAGCTGGTCTAGCCCATGTTTGAGCTGGTCTAACCCATGTTTGAACTGGATCAGCCCATGTTTGAGCTGGATTAGCCCATGTTTGAGCTGGTCTAGCCCATGTTTGAGCTGGTCTAACCCAAGTTTGAGCTGGATCAGCCCATGTTTGAGCTGGTCTAACCCATGTCTGAGCTGGATCAGCCCATGTTTGAGGTGGTTTAGCCCATGTTTGAGCTGGTTTAGCCCATGTTTGAGCTGGATTAACCCATGTTTGAGCTGGTCTAGGTCATGTTTGAGCTGGATTAGCCCATGTTTGAGCTGGTCTAACCCATGTCTGAGCTGGTTCAGCCCATGTTTGAGGTGGTTTAGCCCATGTTTGAGCTGGTTTAGCCCATGTTTGAGCTGGATTAACCCATGTTTGAGCTGGATTAGCCCATGTTTGAGCTGGATTAGCCCATGTTTGAGCTGGATTAGCCCATGTTTGATCTTGTTGCTAGGCCTGTCTTTCAGCCCCAGATTCAGGTGTTTTAGCCCACAGTTATACTTGATGCTCAGTCTTTTACTCATTTCTTCCTAGTAAATATATCTATATATCTATTTTTTTTCTCTTTCTTTTTCCCTTTACTAGATTAAATGACTGAACATAGAGAGGAAGTATTAGGAGACAGAGCAGGGGGGACAGCGTGCACTGAATCGAGACAGGGTCAGGATTTGAACCAGTGGCTGGTGTTATGTGGGCTCCTACTCCACTGAACCAGGGCCTGTTTAGCCCGTTTAGCCTATTTTCCAGCCTGTTGCTCAGCCAGATGTACAGCCAGAGGTCCAACCTGGTTGTCAGTCCAAGGTTCAGCTCATCATTGAGCTCATTTTTCAGTCTGATTCTCATCCCATTTCTTAACCTGAGGTTCATCCCTCCGTACGGCCGAGGTTCATGCTTTGGTTGAGATGGGAACAGAGCAGGGCTGGCCGCTTTGGCTCTCGGTCTCTGACTACAGGAATAGTAGAGCCGGATGAACCACAGAGACCAGGAGTTTATTTGAAGCCTGAGCTCTACATAGTCATTAGACTGTGGTCTGATGGAGGCCTGCTTTTAGTCTATATGTGCACTCATGTGGCTGCTCCGAGCTCTCTGTCTGTAGTTAAAACAGAGCTGAAGGGTCAGCCCAGATTCTTCCTTCGCCTCAGAGCTCTGCTGAGCCGGACTCTGCAGGTTCAGACCTTTAATACAAACAAAAGTAACAGTGGATGATAGCAGATTTGATCATATATGTCTGGTTGAACATATTCTCTAGCAGAGAGCCTGCTGAGACCAGAGTTATATGTTAGGTGTTGCCCATGACCAGGGGTGTCTCCAGGATTTCCTGAGATGACAGCTGCATGTTTGACCATTTCAGTATAGAAATGTCCCAGCAGGTTTTAGGACGAGACGCAGGATTTTTCCTTCACTTTTATCAAAAAGAAGAAATTAACCAACTTATGGTACCGGGGATGTTAGGTTTTTGAACAGCTGCTGCTCTGGGGTGTAGCTTTTTTAACAAATATGCAACATTTTTGTTGTAACTCTGAGTCAAGGATCAGTTGGAACCTCAGGGTAAAACTGAGCCATAGCAGCTAACTTCTGATGCTACCTTCAAACACATGAACAGGTGTTAACTATGGTATATCTGCTGTGTCTCCATCAGGACGGTGTTCAGGGCTCAGGCTCTGGTTCCTGTCTGCTGCCGTTGCATCATCGGAGCGTTTGGTTGGTCTGTTGGCGTTCAGGGTGCAGGATGCCAGGATGCCCATCACTCAGGACAACGCCCTCAGCATCCTCCCTCTGCTGGAGGACTGGAACAAAACTCAGAGCACAAGAGCACAGAAGGAGCAAAACCAGAACCAGGACACTTCTGGGGACAAGGTAACGCACCTCTAACCTGATGTTCTACAGAAAAAGTATTTACCGGATTCCGTTTTTAAATGATGATTTCTTTTATTAAGTGTAAATCCATCCAGACCTACCTGGTCCTCTGTGAAACAGTCATTCCCCCTGACCCTGATAACTGGATGTTCACTGTCAGTGAGTCTTTCTCATCACTGTGGAGGAATGTTGTCCCATTCTTCTCTGCAGAATAGTTTTCATTCAGCCACATTGGAGGGTTTTCCAGCATGAACAGCCTGTTTAAGGTCATGCCACAGCATCTCAGTCAGATTCAAGTCCAGACTTTAACTAGACCACTCCAGAACCTTCATCTAGTCTTTAGTCCATTCAGAGGTGGACTTGCTGGTGTGTTTGGGATCATGGTCCTGCTCCATAACCCAGGTGTTTTTGAGCTTGAGGTCATGAACTGATGGTCGGACATTCTCCTTCAGGATTTTCTGCTAGAGAGCAGAGTTCATGGTTCTAGTGGTCCAGGTCCTGGTCCAGACCATCACACTACCACCACCGTGTCTGACTGTTGGTCTGATCTTCTTCTGATGAAATGTTGTGTTAGTTTGACTCCAGATGAATCCGCACACCTTCCAGAAAGTTCTACTTCTGTCTGCTCAGTCCTCAGAATATTTCCCAGAAGTCTTGGGGATCATCAGGATGTTTGTAGTCAAATGTGAGACGAGCCTTTGTGTTCTCTTTGCTCAGCAGTGGTTTTGGCCTTGGAGCTCTCCCATGATGCCGTTGTTGCCCAGTCTCTTTCTAAATGTTGAATCATGAACTCTGACCTTAACTGAGTCGGTGAGGCCTGCAGGTCTTTCGATGTGGTTCTGGGTCCCTCTGGGACCTCCTGGATGAGTCGTCCATGTTCTCTTGGAGTCATGTTGGTAGGCTGGCCACTCCTGGGAAGGTTGACCAGTGTTCACAGTTTTCTCCATGTGTGGATAATGGCTCTCAGCATGGTTGGCTAGAGTCCCAAAGCCTTGGAAATGTCTCTGTAACCCTTTCAGACTGATATATGTCAGGGACTTTGTTTGTCATCTGTTCTTCTTTAGATGGTTCTGTGATGTGTTGGAAATCTTTGGGCTTCACTTTATCAGACTGGTTCTGTTTAGGGGGTTTCATCAGGTCTGGGTTTAGACAGTCAAACTGATATCATTGGTCAGATGAGTTGTATTTAACCATCATCATGGTGTCAGCATTATTAGACCTCCATGTTCACCTGACCCCTTCAGCACCGTTACCTGTCTGGTGACATCATCACCACATCCTCCTCTGATTGGTCTGAAATGGTCCAATAACACAAGGAACACAGCTGTTTACTAAAGACCCACTTCAACTAAATAAAAACACTTCAACAGTGATAAGAGGCTCTGATTTTTCAGATTCACGTTAATGATGCAAAATATAATAAAACATTAAGAAATGTAAAAGATTTAATTCTGCTATGAGACGTTTTAGTCTGAAAGTGAAATCTGGATTAAATCTGAATCCGTGATATCGGTCCAGAAGATGAACGAAGTCGGTCTTGCATCCATAAAAACTGTAAGCTCATGAATCAGAGCGTCAGTCTTGTGGATTCATGATATTAATGTCATCCATTTCCAGGGTTTATCCGCTCTAATTTCAGCTTTTGATCTCTGGTGTTGGATGTGAATCTTAAATCTCTGTCAGCCTTAATTCTCCATCGTACCTCCAGGCTCCAACCTCTGTGGACTTCCGTGCCCTGCCGTATTAAAAGAACTGATTCTTCTTCAGTGGTTTTATTAATACGGGACGGCAGAGGGAGATGGATTATAGGCCAGTTAAAGTGGGATAGTTTTCATGGTGGGCGTTCATGTCCTGCAGAAATCAGAGCTGCTGAAGCTCTGTGACCTACTGACTATGAGCCCGTCTCCGTGGCTGTTATAACAGCGAGTTAACCCAGTTAATTCCACTCTGATGGCTGGATTAGACTCCATGGAGCGGCTTATACTGAGGTTTATATAACGACGAATGATCCGACATCAGGGCTCCTCGCTATGGGATTCCCGCTGCTCGCTGCAGCGACGATTGTCTTCAGTATCAGAAAGATCACTGAAGTCCAGGAAAGTGCTGCAGAAACTTTCAAGGCCGAGATTTATAGAATGCATCGAATGGATTTATCTTTGTCCTGAACTTGGCTGCTGTACAGTGGCTCTGAGAATCTACTGGCCCTGTTTAAGAATGTAAAAATGAAGCATTCTGGGACTTTTTTCACCTTTAATTAGGGCCCAAGCACCGAGGGTGCGAGGGCCCTATTGAAATCCTTAGGATTATTATTTTATACGTTTGGCTGGACTTTTGAGTATCTGAACATGCACGAAAACTCATGAAAACTGGCACGGACATGTGGCCTGCTGGAAATTTTGATATTTTAGAGGTCCTCCATATGAGTGTGGGAAATTGGCTCAACAGTGCCCCCTAAACTATAGCCCTAGACACTGTTTCACCTACAGGAATGAAATTTGGTACACATATTCAGCTTCTTATACTGTGTTCCATTTACCTCGGAGAGTCAGAACTGGGAATGATGTCACATTCGTCTGCAAATACAGATTTCCCAGTTGTCTGTGTTCCATTTGTCACAACGGATTGAAAAAAAATGAGTGTCTCCAGAGTCACTTATTTTGGTTGGATGTAGAGCAAACCAGCTCCAAAGTTCGGTTTGCAGAAAAGGATGTAGTTTATTATTATGACAGTGGCAACAGAAACTGTCAAAAGCTTTATATTTTGAGTTTAATTGTATTATTTGATAAATATTATATCCATATGTGTAAATTGGCTGAAAATCTATAAAAGATACAACAATCTAAAATGGAAATAGGATATTATATGAGCTCACTACATGGAATGAAAACTCTGGACATTAGTGAATCCCTAAATATGTTTATTTAATTTCTAGGTACCCCATGTATATGTTAATTTGTATATACACGGGTAAATCATTTAAATAATACTTGTAAGTATGCATGTATGTGCTTTACATATATCAATAAAGAAGTTTGAAAAATGACGTATGGCGTTATTGCATTAGTCTGTCATTGCTTTTAGCGTCATTGATCAGTTGTTAGCTGATAAATCTTTGAAACAGCACACTGCGCAGTACTTCATGTATTGAAAGACTGTTGCTGCACTGACAAACAACAAAAGTTTCTGAAAAAAAGGTCAAAATCAAAACTCATGTCACCAAACGAACAGGACGTCTGGCATTTTGAATTTTAATTTTTCTAACAAAAAAAAAAACAAAAAAACAGAATGAAGCTATTTCCAGGGATCCTTCTGGAATTAACTTCAGGGAGTCTTCTGGTCCTCTTAAAATTTGATCTGCAGCTAGAAGATTTGCTGCCGTTACGCAACGCATGGCTGCAAACTGACTCAGTGCCGTGATAACGACATATTGCATATTTCAATGAGCCACCTTTATTGAGACAAAGCAATCTTTTATGGTATGCTTTAGTCAGCTACACTGTGTATTACTGCTTCATGCTGGCTGTAATGTACATGACCAATCAGAGGATTTTAGATTGTTTGTGTCTCTAAAACGATGCATTTAGCAGCTATGCCACAAGCCCGTTGTGCACCAAACCCCGAGGTGCGTGAAGGTGCGAGGGCCCGATCAGTGCGCTTGCAGCCCTAGTGTGACCTTTAATAACTAGAATAAAACACATAAATTCCTCTAGGAGCTATTTTAAAAAACTGACCTGACAGAAACCTGCCTGTATAAATCTGCACGCCCCTGGACTAAAACCTTATTAAAGCTCATTTCAGTCTCATAACAGCAAGGTTCAAAGTTTTCTTTATTATCCCTGCAGATCAGTAAAACCTTCATCCATCCATCATTCATCCATCCATCACCCATCCATCTTCCATCCAACATTCATCCGTCTTCCATCCGTCATCCATCCATCACCCATTTATCTTCCATCCAACATTCATCCATCATTTATCCATCATTCATTCATCATCCATCCAACATTCATCCATCATCCATCTATCAACCATCCATCTTCCATCCAACATTAATCCATCATCCATCATCACCCATCCATCTTCCATCCATCATCCATCCATCTTCCATCCATCTTCCATCCATCATTCATCCATCACCCATCCATCTTCCATCCAACATTCATCCATCATCCATCCATCACCCATCCATCTTCCATCCAACATTCATCCATCACCCATCTATCATCCATCCAACATTCATCTATCATTCATCCATCATCCATTCATCATCCATCCAACATTTATCCATCATCACCCATCCATCTTCCATCCAACATTCATCCATCACCATCCATCTTCCATCCATCATCCATCATCACCGATCCATCTTCCATCCATCACCCATCCATCTTCCATCCATCACCCATCCATCTTCCATCCATCATCCACCCATCACCCATCCATCATCCATCCATCACCCATCCATCTTCCATCTATCATCCACCCATCACCCATCCATCATCCATCCAACATTCATCTATCATTCATCCATCATCCATTCATCATCCATCCAACATTTATCCATCATCACCCATCCATCTTCCATCCAACATTCATCCATCACCATCCATCTTCCATCCATCATCCATCATCACCGATCCATCTTCCATCCATCACCCATCCATCTTCCATCCATCACCCATCCATCTTCCATCCATCATCCACCCATCACCCATCCATCATCCATCCATCACCCATCCATCTTCCATCTATCATCCACCCATCACCCATCCATCATCCATCCAACATTCATCCATCATTCATCCATCATCCATTCATCATCCATCCAACATTCATCCATCCATCACCCATCCATCTTCCATCCAACATTCATCCATCCATCACCCATCCATCTTCCATCCAACATTCATCCATCATCCATCCGTCACCTATCCATCATCCATCCAACATTCATCCATCATCCATCCATCTTCCATTTATCATTCATCCATCATCCATTCATCATCCATCCAACATTCATCCATCATCCATCCATCACCCATCCATCTTCCATCCAACTTTCATCCATCATCCATCCATCACCCATCCATCTTCCATCCATCTTCCATCCATCATCCATCCATCATCCATCCATCTTCCATCATCACCCATCCATCTTCCATCCATCATCCATCCATCACCCATCCATCTTCCATTCATCATCCATCCATCACCCATCCAACATCCATCCAACATTCATCCATCATTCATCCATCATCCATTCATCATCCATCCAACATTCATCCATCATCCATCCATCACCCATCCATCTTCCATCCAACATTCATCCATCATCCATCCATCACCCATCCATCTTCCATCCAACATTCATCCATCATCCATCCATCACCCATCCATCTTCCATCCAACATTCATCCACCATTCATCCATCCACATCCATCTAACAAACAGATCCAAAGGCCCAGAGGGAATCAGAACCAGTCTTTATGAGTAGGCGTCTATCTGCTGTCTCCACTCGGCTACATCTGACTTCTCTTCCTTGTAACAACCTGTTCTGTCAGGTTTTGATGTATTTTCCAGGTCAGTCCTCAGACTTCTAGCAGGGTTCTGGACTCTGACAGGGCCGGTCCAGAACCTGTATCTTCTGTTCAGGCCCGTTCAGTGGTAGATTTTATGAACGCTTAGGGTCTTTGTCACACTGTCAGGAGAGAACTGGCCCCCATCTTCATCTTTCTGTCAAAGACCTGAGAGTAGGTAAAGGTAGGAGGTATGAGGAAGAAGATTCTACTTCCTGGTTCTCTACTGAGATCTCTCTTTTTTTATCTGTTAACATGAACATGGATCCCTGAGTCCTAAACGGTTCATTAGGGTCACCTTAATGTGAACTCATATACTCCTGATCTACCTCTATTACCCTACAGAGCAGACTTGCCTCTGCCAATATAGCGGCAGTATGGCATTTGACCAAGCTAGTCAGTGCAGCGTCTTTGTGTGTCTGTGGTGTTACTGCCAGTATTGGCCACTATAACACAGGTTAAAATCAGACTTTAGTGTTTTTCACGCCTCCTCTCACCATCCCTTCTCTGATAATCTGACACAGATCTGAGATTTACTCTTCAGGTAGGGAACCAGTGCAGTTGCAAAACTTGAGCACATGTTATCATCAGCTCAGTTTGTAACAGTATTGACTCCATAGAAAAGCTTTTCGTGACATTTGAGTGTCTGATTTCAATCCCTTCTCCTTTTTCTTCTTCTTCTCGTCCTCCAGTCAGATCAGGACTGGTACAGGAATGGCGAGGGGGACAGTGTGTGCAGCAGCAGCAGCGTGGGCAGTTTAACCATGGACGACCTGTCTCTGTGCGTAGCCGCCATCCAGAAGCTGGTGGAGTACATCAAGTTTAACTTCCTAGAGACGGAGGACGCTCCGTTATCCAGCCCGCCCTCCTGCAGGGATGGGTTGGACGTGGAGATCCAGGCTGTCTCCATGACCAAAGAGGAGGACGACTCTGCAGAGTTCGGCCTCAGCTTCGGGAACATCCCCATCTTCGGAGACCCCGATGGGAGGAAGAAGGGCGGCCCCAGGAGGAGGAGGGACCAGGGGCCTATCATGGATGTGGGCTGTATCTGGGTGACAGAGGTGAGGAAGAAGAGCCCCGCCGCCCGCTGCGGGGGGATCAAACTGAGAGACGAGCTGCTGTCACTGAACGGACAGCTGATGGTGGGCGTGGACGTCCTTGGAGCCAGGTGAGATTGTCCCGCCCAGTGTTACTCAACCCCGTTCAACCAAAGAGCCAAAGTGTTGAAAAAAAAACTTTCCTTTAAGAGCCTTTAAGGGGTGAAAAGTGGCAATAAAAATAAGTTAAAGCTGGCAAAATAGGTAAAAAAGTTGCAAAAAAGTGGCCAAAAATGGGTTAAGGGGGTGAAAAAGGCAGAAAATGACAAAAACTGGGTGAAAAGTGACAAAAAATGTGGAGAAAAAGTGGCAGAAATGGGTGAGACGTGACAAAAAAATGGCATACGGGTGGCAATTATGGTAAAAAAGCAGCAAAAACTTGGCAAGGAAAGAGTAAAAAGTGACTTAAATTGGCAAAAAGCAGCAAAAAGCTGGAGGGAAATGGGAAAAAGAGAAGAAACATGTAATGGCAAGAGGCACCTTGAAGGGGACATATTATACAAAAATCACTTTTTCAGGTTTTTCTAACACCAGTATGTGCCCCTGGCCTGTCCACAATCCCCTCAAGTACCACAAAAATCTCTTTCTCACCTTTCAGAAAATGTGTGCTGAAACAAGCCGTTCTCAGATTTTAACCCTAATGACCTCACATGGGGAGTTAGCCCCGCCCCCATGTTTGGTTGGCCCTCCTCCACTTGGAGGAAAGCTCCACCCTCCTCTCCTGATCCTATCAGCTACCAGCTGAGATGCTGGATAGCTCAGTGGGAGGTGGATAGTTCGAATCCAGTCAGGTCCTTAACTTTGGATGAAAGTGTCTGTAACATAAGGAGAGACGCATCCATTTCCTGAGAGGGGCGTGGTGAGGGGCGGAGTCAGACAGTCATAAACACTTAAAGACACAGGCACAGAAACAGCTGGTTCAGGGCTGAAACAGAGGGGTTTTTAGACATGCAGAAATCCAATACTGGAGTGTTTTTACAGCTACAAACTTCACAGGCCTGTTTGGAGGACCGTACCGACTGGAGCCCGTGTGTGTGGTGTCAACACAGTTCATTTACTGCTCAAAGTCGTGTCGTAGCCTCCCAGACCCTGAATCGTAAATATCAAACATGTCTGATATTTATGATTCTAGGTCGTAGTGCCGCTGACGGAGTACCCACAACAACCAATGAGATTGAGCACACCGGCAGCGACACCAGACCCATCATACGTACTTTCACCACTCACAACCATAAACACAACTCTACCGTAATTCCAGCCAGGATTTCACCCTGAGTCTTTCCCTTGTTTAATGATTGTTGCTGCACCTGTAACTCACACCAGGACGGCCTGTTGTGGAGAGACAGCAAGACGGTATCGACAGACATCCGTGTTTTTTTTTCTGAAGTCACGTGATCACGCGAGGTTGTAGGCAGGTCGGCAGGTGTGTGGTCTCCAGTGATCTGACAGTCTGGCTGAGTCGTCTAGTGTGTGTGTTCAGAGGATTAAAGATGAAAAATCTTTGGAAATCGTCCTGAAGTCTGTGGTCTCCCACAGTTTGAAAATCATTCCAAATTAAAAGAATCGTCTAGTGTGTGGCCGGCCTAAGTTTGACAATTAAAGCCAACTGTAGAAGTGTGGGAAACAAACTGGAATGGACAGTTCTGAGGTAAAAATTCCTTTTTTAAGGTTTTCTGGAGGAATAATGTTTCAAATTTAGACATAAAAGATCCACACTGGTCCAATCGTTTTCACCGTTTTAGACCAGATGACACATTTTTGATGGTCATGTGTTTTTTATCTTACAGTGTGATTGGTTAAATAATCAGGTGAGATTAAAAAAACCAATCCTGTCTCTGCTACCCGGGCTAAGACATCAGAACTTTAGTCAGCACTGAAGTCAGGGACACACGCTATAAACCGGTACTGATAAATCATCCTGCAATACTCAACACTTTTTTATCATCTTGATTTTCTGATAATAAGATACATGCTGATAAAACACACCGATGGGGAAGGCGTTCTGAAACAGTAGGTGGCCTGGTGGTTTGTGATTGGTCAAACGCAGAGAAGAAGAACGGCGCAGCTGTAGACTAAACATGGCGTTTTTCAGAGGAAAACGCCATTGTTTCTGCTGATAAGGCATGGTCAGGGATGATGTGGGTCTGACTTCTATAAAGCTCTATGATATTATGTCTGTTCTGTTCTTTTAGTTGGTCTTTGTGGTCAGATAACTTTCGATGCATTCTTCTGACATCCTTGCAGCACAGATTTGATTCTGATCTTAGATTGTCCTGGAAAAATGGACGTCTGCAGACATTTCTGCTTAAAAAAATACAGGTGACTAAAAATGACTAAAAAGTGGCGAAGCAGCAGTAGCTAGCATCATGAGTGTGGTCGACTGTTTCAGCTTTAGATGTTGGTCTGTCAGGCAGCGGTAGGTCTAAATGGGTGAAGGAAAATGTCATTCCATACTTTGAATCAATGCATGCTTTCATTATTGACCATAATTAAGCTGAATCCTTGTCAATTACTCAATAACCCTTAGTGTTTGATAAAGATGGCCCCCATAAAGCCGGAGATGGACTTCCTGTTCAGCCTTGCATTTATAACCAGCTTGTCCTATTCATAGATGCCTCTAGGGGGCGCACTAGAGACTTCAGGCTGTACACTACTTGGAATGAATAGTTTCTAGGATACTTGATGATGCAGACGTCGCTGGTTCTGCAGCAGAGTTTGTTCAGTTATGTTGTGCAGTTATGTTAGGCTTTTTTAGTTGGTTTACTTTTTTATTATAATGTCATCAGGGTATAAACTTCTGTTTTTGTGGTCATCATTGAACTGACAGGCTGAAGCATGCTGGGAGCAGAGGAAGTCTCAAGAGCGTCCTCGGTCTGGATGGAAAGACTCGACCCTTTTCTGACTGTTGTCCCGTCATGAGCTCTAATGGAGCATGAAGGTGTAAACATGTAGTCCCTGTACACATCACCTGATCACCTCCATGGTTGTGGAGCTGGGGAATGCAGCAGGATTTAGAGGTGACTTATTCGATCTTCAACCACAGCCCTCTGAGGCCTGAGGAGTCACATTTTCTCCTACCATGCCAGACTGGGAATGCTCAGAGCTGGCTGCTCTTCGGTTTGTCTTTAAATGTGGATTAAATAAGGACAGAGGATGGAGGAAAGGAAACTGGCACAAACAGAAGCCAGCTACAGTGGCTCACATTAAAGAGTCGTTTAGAAGAACAGGCTCGTTCATGAACAGCTCATCATTCTTCGGTTTCTCAGCCCATGAGGTTTATCCACCTTATTCCTGCGGCCGCTACTGTAAATCTGAATATGGGCGAAATAAATACATGTATCCTAGTACACAGGGTGTCCGCGGGGTTTTAAAAAGTATTAAAAGGTGATAAATTAGAAGTGCCAAATTTAAGGCCATTAAAAGTGTTAAATGTGGTTTTAAAGGGTATTATTTTTTGAAAAATAGGTATTATTTTTACAGGCTATGAGGTGTCCTATTCTGATTGAACTTCTATCTGCTAAAGTTCGCGTTAGTTCGCTTAAACATGGGCTAGCATGTCTGGGCACATTATTGAAGATCCTCGTCTCAATCTTGAAGTCTCAACTTTGTAGGCTATGTTTGATGACGTCATATTCAGTGGTCGTAAACACGTTGCGTGCTCAACTGAGTAGCCAACTGGCTGGCTTATCTTCAGCGTCCAGACAACCATCATTGTCGTCATGAGCAAATGCAAGTTTTCTGACAGCGGGGTGGAAGACCCAGCGTTTAAGGACTGGCTCAGGCCTGCAGTAGGGAGTTTACCAAAGTTTAACCCACCACCACAAACTAGTGCCATGGTACTAGCCAACGTTAAGGCTCCAGCAACTGCGTCAGACCTCCGGGTGAGTATGGGCGCCGCAAACAACACCGCGCGCGGAGGCTGTGTGGTGTCTAAACACTGCAGTTAAACACCATTCATTGAACTCCAACAGTAATAGTGGAGCTGTTTTAAGAAATGTTTCCCAACTCTGACATCGCAAAGTCATTCACGTGTGGTAAAGACAAAACCGGTTACATCATCAGATTTGGACTAGCATCCTTCTTCAAAAAACAGCTTGTTGATGGCATCAACAAGGCTGGGCCATTCATCCAAAACGGCCCAGCTAATCACTAAATCCAATACACTCAGAAGGAGATTCATAGAGAAAAAAGAGGAACTGGTTAAAATGGACAAAATTATTGAAGAAAAGGCTGTGCAATTAAGACACTTGTCATAAGATTGTTTTGCTCATGAGTTCATATTAGGCCTAGAGCACATGTTCATGTTAAAATCAATAGCAGTTCAACAATTCATGCAGTGAATGCCAGCCAGTGTGCTGGAACTATCTCTTTATTGCACATTTTATGTCGTTTCTTAAATTTTTATTCACGAGGTGAAATAAATGTGCAATACGTGGTCAACATCAGTGAGTCTCTAAATCTATTCTGTTGTGTATAGTGTTACATACAGAGCTTAACAAATGTATCAGACCAGCTGTCATCTCTGTCTCAGAGACCATCCAGCATCATGAAGTGCTTTAATGCGGACTCTTTCATTTCAGTCAGCTCTCCACGTTTTACCATTTTGAACAGGAATGAGGAATTTCAAACTGAATTCACCCAAATGTGAGCCGGCTCACTGGGCTTCTCTGAGAAGTCAGGAATGAATCAAGCATAACATTCAACCACTAAAACTCATTTTTCTGTTCAGGAATGACAGTAAATAACTATAATTTGACATATTAATCAAGAAATATTAATGTGCTTTACTATTTTTCCTTTTTTTTGTAAATCAGTAAATTAGAAAATTCATGGCTAACAATAATAATTCTATTTTAGCATTAAAAATATCATTTGGGTTAAAGAGCTTCTACATATTGGTGTATTAACCATTGCAGAAACATAAGAAATGATTCTGGTAATTACCAATGCTGTTAATTTAGGGCAGCTGTGGCAGAAACCTGACTGTGGTTAGGGTTAGGGTGCTCTAATATTTTTGTTAAGCACTGTATATGTCAAAATCTGCGTAAACGTTAGAAAGGTCGCTGATAAACACTTGCAACTCAGTGTCGTGATGGTTTCAAAAACATTTCGAGGGTAAAAAAGGTATTAAAAGTTAAACTTAAGGATTGCTGTATATACCCTGGTACAGCAGCTGATGATAGAAGCTAACAAACAACGACAGTTGTTTCAATAGGAATTCACCTCCAATTTGTAAATATTTATATATTTTTGTAATCACATGTTCACACTGTTTGAATTGTAAGCTGTAAAAAAGTAAATAAGGAGGATACCACATCATTCCTTGGGGTCTACTGTAGCTATGAATGTGGGGGAACTTCCCGTACGGTAACAGTAATAGTAATAGTGGTTGTTCTGAAACACATATTTGCTGCAATAAATACTGCTTCATTTTTGTTAAACCAATATGAGCTGAAAGTTGTCAATATGTTCTGTAATGCTCAGTAGCTGTAGCTACGTTCGTGGTGCCATTAAATGTGACAAAGTTAAATTTGTCTTTAACTGCAGTGTTTTAAACATGCCGTTCACTGTCTAAAGTGCATCTGGGATTCTTTCATCATTAATTTATCATTGATTCTTAATTCAAAATTTGACATTTAATAAACTGAAGAGCTGACAACTTGAGTCATAGATTGTTTTGTCGATATAATTCCCACATTTTAAGAGCGATTAGTTTGTGGAATAACAATTTCAGCAACCCCACTAACTAGAACTGTAATCTGAAGGTGGTGTCCAAACTCCTATAACAAAATGTGATCATCTCTTTCTATACTGATATGGAACTAATAAAGTTAAATATGCTTGTCTAAATCAGGGGTTCTCAACCTTGGGGTCAGGACCCTATTAGGGGTCATGAGACACTGAGAGGGGGTCTCCAGATGCCTGAAAAAAACTAAGAATACTTTTTAAATTACACTGTTGCCACTTTACCTCAATTTTACCAAAGTTTAACCCTTTTTCATCACTTTATAACTCCAATTATAGAACATATTTGCCTCTTAAAACTCATTTGTGTCTATTTTAAACCCTCCATCACCTTTTTCTGACTGATTTTGTCACTTCTAAACCAATTCTTGGCACTTTCTGCCTGTTGTTGCCTCTGTTGACCCATTATTGCTCCTATTATCCACTTTTTACACCCCTTTTTTGCCCATTTTAACAACCATTTTAATCAATTTTTCATCCCAGTCCACCTAATTCCCCCATTTTTATGCACTTCAAAGCCATTTCAGCCACTTTTTAATCCCCTTTTACCACTCTTTTTGCCCGTTCTTGCAAATTTAACCTATTTTGGTTATTTTTTGCCACTTTGAACCCATTTATGTTCTTTAATAAATCCAATTTCGACACCTTTAGTGTTATTTTTATTTGAAGAAGGCTATTTACTACACAAATGAATAAATGAAGATGTGTCTTTCTTTGATAAGAGTGGTTATTGTCCAGGTCAAATATAAAATATGGTTTTTACAGCTTAGCTTCACAATGGACCATGGTTTTGCTGACCTCCATGGCCCCCAGTTTGGTTGGGTCCCAGAAACCTTCCCAGGTATCCCCCCTTATAGACGGCCTTGTCTCCACATAACTGTTCTAGGATGTTCATGGCTGTGTTCAGCCACCTCCAGGAACAGTGGGGGTCCTGGTCTCTGGCGTCTTTATTTTGGGGGTCACGGTCTGAAAAGGTTGAGAGCCACTGGTCTAGGTTATCTGAGGTAATGTCGTCACTTTGTACCCTCTAGTAGAGGGCGGAGAAATAATAATGTTATCCTGTTTGAGGGGAAGCAGTCCGAGTTTACATATTTTGGTATCAAAGTTGCTCTTATAATCACATTTAGCATCTTGTTTCAATGCAAAGTCCCATTTACACAGAACAGCCCGGAAGTTGCTCCCGTATTTCATGCAAAAAATCATGGGGGCTAGGAATAAGATGGATTCTGCTGATAGTATATCAGCATTTACATTAAAGCATGTTTGAGACTAAATGAGGATTTTAGATGTCAAAGGGGCTCAGCTAGCCTCTTAGCTCAGGACTAGACTCCTCTAGACCACTTATCCCCATAGTCTTGGTCAGGGCCCACAGTTGGGTTGCAGGAGATTTTTGTTGGTGGTCAAAAGTTTTCAGAATTTTTTTGTTCCAGTATTTAAAGACTCTGTAAGTGAAAATAAATCTGTGTTTAGGTTTGTTGTACGACAGCTCACTGTGTTCTGAACCTCCAGGTCAAATTTCGGTCAGATTAAAAATCTCTAAGTCTATAAAATTAAACTTCAAAATCATGAAAAATGAGGCAGTCAAATCTGCTCCAGGATGGTGTGGGCGTGTCTGTTGAGCTGAAGCCACGCCCACTCAGGAGAAATATGATCCTCTCAAATAAAAAAAAAAAGCTACAAAAGCTACGAGGAAATCATTCGCACCATAAGCCTGCCCTTTGACCTTTTGTTGACCTTATGATCAGCTGCTTGGCCCTGTGCCAGAGAAGAGTCAGCTGGGCTCAGATCTCTGTTCTGATGCTTGAAATGATCCGTAGACCACCTGAGCTGAGAGATCTGAGGAGTTCACCTGACTGTTAGCTTTCAACATGTGACATCAGCTAACAACAGACTGGACTGAGATCAACTGCTCTGTGATTTTATATCATTGTAGCGCTAAGGGGGAGGAACCATTCCCCATTGCCGGTCCACACATTTGCCCCGCCCAGATTAAATTTAGCCAGGAAAGAGGAGAACAACTTTCTACTAGTCTAAATCCAAACTTCAGTCACATGGATCTCAGTAGTTTCACGTGTTTATATTCCAACGTATGTCGAATGTTCAGAGCCAAAGTTGACAGGAACTTTAATGTCACATTTATGGCTGCAGTTCACATTATAACCACCTGGGGGGGGCTCTACCCTACAACAGGAAACACTCTAAATGAAAATCATGTTTGAAAAGATGAGATACGATTTAAATGGGGTGAGAGTAAAATGTATGTAATCATAATTAAATAATTGTGATATCTGTTTGAAAACCATGAAGCTGATACCCAAAGATACCCAGACCAGGACCCAGACATAATGCTAACTGCAAAGTCACTGAAAACTGACATTTTCTGACAATGCCCCCCAGGTCTTGGAACTCCTGAGGTTGTTCTGCAAATGTGATGATGTTGAGGAGACGCCGCGCTGCTCTGTGGTCATGTTTGTTGCCATGTGGCCGTCAGGACTGGACTTTTCTGTATGATTTGTAAACCTCCGTGTTCCTGTCTTTGTTTTTTTTAGTTACCTGACCGACCAGTGCTGGAACGGCGGCTGTATCTACCTGATCATGCTACGGCGAGTGAAGAGAAAGGCCCCTCCCCCTCCCTGTGAGGTCAACGGCGTCCTCGGCATCTCTGTGAGCAGTGACGGCGACAACGAACCACAGGAGGGTGGAGCCTGTGAGCCCTCCGATGGCTCAGGAAACTTCAAACGCACGCGCAAGTTTGGAGTCATCTCACGCTCGTCCTTCACTCGAGACAACAGAGACTGCTCAGACGGCGAGCTGCAGAGCTGCTACACGCCTGCAGGAGACGCCCACACAGACACCTGTCCTCAGGTGAGACCTGGCGTGCACCGGCTGCACACCGGAGGCTCGGCCACGCTGCCCACACGGAGCCACAGTCAGCTGTTGGAGAGCAAGATGGACTCAGTCAGCAGCGAACCTTCACAACAGGTGAGATGCACGCGCACACCATCAGAACGTTAACACACGCGGTTAGGTTGAGCTACAGTTAGAGCAACATCCAGGTTGTCACTGGACTACTACCCATGATACTTCTCCCTTTAGCTCATGGAGATACCTGAGGGCTGTTTGACTCAGAGGTCAACAGAGCATGCTCAGAACCCCTGGTCTAGTTCAGGTCTGATCAAAGTATAGACATGCAAGAGTAACAGGACCTTTAATTCTATTATCAAGGTAGAACAGAAATGATGGCCATGGATTTTTGCTGTATAGAAAGTGTGCAGGAGATGCTGAACATGCTGAGATTCACGTCTGATATCAGGAGGATTCATCTGTCAAAGCTGTAAGCTCTTTCTCGACCAATAAACAAACAAGAATCCACACTTAGCTTTAAAAAGAGAAAATTTCCCTGCAAATAAGATAAAGAACAGTCTCCTTATTATTGATTTATGGGTCTCTGGAGAGCAGAACATGAACACATTCATATTTTTGGATTGGGCAGTGAGAACGGCATGCTTTACTAGCGCCAGTTTGTAAATTAAAGACAGACTCTGTCAATGTTTCAAACATCTTCAGTATTTTATTTTTTAAAGGTCTAGAATTTATTTCTCTATCAGAAGGGGAAAGGGTCAAACGTTTGTTATTAGTAGGTGCAGGTCCTTGAGGATGCTCCAGAGGTTCTCAACAGGGTTAAAGGTCAGGGGAGGTGGGGGCCACACCATGAGTTTCTCTCCTTTTATGCCCATAGCAGCCAATGACACAGAGGGATTCTTTGCAGCATGAGATGGAGCATTGTCATGCTTGAAGATCATTTTGCTACAGAAGGCACGGTTCTTCTTTTTGTACCATGGAGGAAAGTGGTCAGTCAGAAACTCTAGATACTTTGCCGAGGTCATTTTCACACCTTCAGGGACCCAAAAGGGGCCTGCCAGCTCTCTCCCCATGATTCTGGCCCAAAACATGACTCCGCCCCCTCCTTGCTAATGTCCCAGCCTTGTTGGGACATGGTGGCCATCCACCAACCATCCACTACTCCTCCATCTGGACCATCCAGGGTTGCACGGCACTCATCAGTCAACAAGACTGTTTGAAAATGAGTCTTCATGTATTTCTGGGCCCACTGCAACCGTTTCTGCTTGTGAGCATTGGTTAGGGGTGGCTGAATAGTAGGTTTATACACGACTGCAAGCCTCAGGAGGATCCTACACCTTGAGGTTGGTGGGACTCCAGAGGCACCAGCAGCTTCAAATACCTGTTTGCTGCTTTGTAGTGGTATTTTAGCATCTGCTCTCTTAATCTGATGTATTTGTCCGTCAGAAACCTTCCTCATTATGTCTTTAACTGTATGAACCTGTCTGTGCTCTGAGTCAGACTCTAATGTCTTCACAGTACGATGATGCTGAAGTTTTCCTGAAATATCTCATGTTTTCATTCCTTGTCATTACACTATTTGAGGCTTTTCAGCAGCAGAGATCCTTTTTCTTTCCTATATTGCTGAAACCTGTGGCCTGCTTAATAATGTGGAACTTAAGTAGTTTTCCTTTAATCGGGCTCACCTGGTAAACTAATGATCACAGGTGTCTGAGATTGATTTCAGTGATCCACAGAGACCCGAGACACAAAACCATCCATGAGTTTAACTGAAAAACAAAAAAACTGAATGGTTATGACACTAAAATCAAATTTGCATAATAATTTGGAACTGGTTGATATAAGATGTGCTGGAACCAGAACCACATCAGGACTGGACTTTAGGACCCAACCACCGACTCCTGCAGACGTTTCTGATCAGGGGCCTCATTTATAAATGCTGTGTACGCACAAAAGAAAGCGTACGCCACTTGTAAGCAACGTTTGGGATTTCTAAAAAAACAAACTTGACGGGAAAATGTGGCACCTCCACGGCAGCTCTGACTCTGCCATATGCACAAACTCTGGATAAACAGGAAACTGACCTCAACAGCAGAAGGATGAAATTAAGACTGGTGTGAAATTGATACATTTGTGTGAAATAATCAAATATTACACATTTCACAACACATAACATATATGAAGGATATATTTGCAAAAACAAAGAAAGAGGACAAATTTACATTGATGTCCGAGGGAGTGCGCTAACGCACGCACGCACGCGCCCACGCACATGGCCTTTTTTATTGAATGGATCATGTTCTGTCATTGTAAAACAAACCCTACATGTTATTATGACATCCATTCACATAATCAACAAGGCGGACAGTAACCGTGCTCCCAAAATGTGCCATACAAATAAAGATTTACATTAATAATAACTGTAATTAAAATGACATGATCAGTGACATAATCAATGACATGATCAGTGACATGATCAGTGACATGATCAATGACATGATCAGTGACATGATCAGTGACATGATCAGTGACATGATCAATGACATGATCAGTGACATGATCAATGACATGATCAGTGACATGATCAGTGACATGATCAGTGACATGATCAATGACATGATCAGTGACATGATCAGTGACAGGATCAGTGACATGATCAGTGACAGGATCAGTGACATGATCAGTGACATGATCAGTGACATGATCAGTGACATGATCAGTGACATGATCAATGACATGATCAGTGACATGATCAGTGACATGATCAGTGACATGATCAGAGACATGATCAGTGACATGATCAGTGACATGATCAATGACATGATCAGTGACATGATCAGTGACATGATCAGTGACATGATCAGTGACATGATCAATGACATGATCAGTGACATGATCAGAGACATGATCAGTGACATGATCAGTGACATGATCAATGACATGATCAGTGACATGATCAGTGACATGATCAGTGACATGATCAATGACATGATCAGTGACATGATCAGTGACATGATCAGTGACATGGTCAGTGACATGATCAGTAACATGATCAATGACATGGTCAGTGACATGATCAGTGACATGATCAGTGACATGATCAGTGACATGATCAGTAACATGATCAATGACATGATCAGTGACATGATCAATGACATGGTCAGTGACATGATCAATGACATGATCAGTGACATGATCAGTGACATGATCAATGACATGATCAATGACATGATCAGTAACATGATGAATGACATGATCAATGACATGATCAGTAACATGATCAATGACATGATCAATGACATGATCAGTGACATGATCAATGACATGATCAGTGACATGATCAGTGACATGATCAGTAACATGATGAATGACATGATCAATGACATGATCAGTGACATGATCAATGACATGATCAGTGACATGATCAGTAACATGATCAATGACATGATCAATGACATGATCAGTGACATGATCAATGACATGATCAGTGACATGATCAGTGACATGATCAGTAACATGATGAATGACATGATGAATGACATGATCAATGACATGATCAGTGACATGATCAGTGACATGATCAGTGACATGATCAATGACATGATCAGTGACATGATCAGTGACATGATCAGTGACATGATCAGTGACATGATCAGTAACATGAAAAATGACATGATCTCGGACATGATCAGTAACATGATCAATGACATGATCAGTGACATGATCAGTGACATGATCAATGACATGATCAGTGACATGATCAGTGACATGATTACTTCTGGCGCATTTGGTGCATCCGTGTCCCCCTCCGTCTCCGTCACCACACCGCTCAGGAGGGATTCCCCAGTGATCCCCGCCAGCTTGTCGTCTGTGGGGGTGAGCTCCGGTGTGCCCTTTCCCCCTTCTGTCACACAGACACTCTTTCTGTGAGAGCGATGCGCCTTTTCGCCTCCACTCTCATGTCGGATCGTTTCTTTTTTTCTTCAGCCACAGTCCGACCCTCTGAGGCAACGTTATCTACAGCATCAGCCACACGCTTCCACTCTGTTGCCTTTCTGGCGTAAGTGATGCCCACACTGTGCCCACCAAATAAGACTCTGCATGTGTCCACCTCTCCTGTTAATATCTTGACCTCACATTGAGCGGAATTTCTTTTTTTTGCTGGTTTTCCGTCTTGGTCCATCATGAAACTGATTTCATTGAATATTCATCAAGGGCGTTCACGTGACCTTTTATAGGTACCATATGGGCGGGGCAAAGCGTTCCCTCACGTGCGACATCTTTAGAGTTGATTGTGATTTATAAATAGAAACAGGCGTAGGACGTGCATGCGCACTCTGTTATAAATCTGAAAGTTTTTGTGCACACGCATTCCCTGTGTTTCCGGCGTACGCCAGCTGTAGTGATCTTTCCTACGCACAGTTTTATAAATGAGGCCCCTGGTCTTTGAAACCACAAGTCAAAGACTTATTCCCTAAACTCGTGAGGAGTGTTGTGTGGAATATAATCCTGCTCATGCTGCTTGGTGAAGGAAGACAACAGTTGACAGCACAGCTGAGAGAACTGAGACCTGGACACGGACACGGACACGGACTTGGACTAGAAATGCTAAGACTGTCTGCTAACATGAACATCATGCTGCTGATTCAACATCAGCAGCTGTAGTAGATAAATCCATCGGTACAGTCCTGAAACCCCCAGGTCTCTGTTCCTGAACAGCTCAGTCTTTCTCTGCAGCTCTTCTCTTCATGAAGCTCCTCTTCCTCTCTGTGAATCTCTGATGAAGCTGGTTTAGATGAAGCTCCTCTTCCTCTCTGTGAGTCTCTGACGAAGCTGGTTTAGATGAAGCTCCTCTTCCTCTCTGTGAGTCTCTGACGAAGCTGGTTTAGATGAAGCTCCTCTTCCTCTCTGTGACAGCGGGGTGGAGCGCTGTTTGATGACGCCTCAGCGGCGTGATGGAGGGGCAAGACAGTAGAGAGAGAGTGATGGTCCTGTTAACATGGTAGCTGTGTTTACACGTGTTGCTCCTTTAATCCGGTTCAGATCTCACTATTCTTATCCACCCTTTACACTGGGGCTACACCAGACTGATTATTAACCTGTACCAGAACCAGACTGGTTATAACCCTGGACCAGAACCAGACTGTTAATTAACCTGGACCAGAACCAGGCTGATAATTAACCTGGACCAGAACCAGACTGATAATTTACTTGGACCAGAACCAGACTGATTACAAACCTGGACCAGAACCAGACTGTTAATTAACCTGGACCAGAACCAGACTGATAATTTACCTGGACCAGAACCAGACTGATTACAAACCTGGACCAGAACCAGACTGATAATTAACCTTGACCAGAAGCAGACTGATAATTTACCTGGACCAGAACCAGACTGATAATTTACCTGGACCAGAACCAGACTGATTACAAACCTGGACCAGAACCAGACTGTTGATTAACCTGGACCAGAACCAGAGTGATAATTTACCTGGACCAGAACCAGACTGATTACAAACCTGGACCAGAACCAGACTGATAATTAACCTGGACCAGAACCAGACTGATAATTTACCTGGACCAGAACCAGACTGATTACAAACCTGGACCAGAACCAGACTGATAATTTACCTGGACCGGAACCAGACTGATTACAAACCTGGACCAGAACCAGACTGATAATTAACCTGGACCAGAACCAGACTGATAATTTACCTGGACTGGAACCAGACTGATTACAAACCTGGACCAGAACCAGACTGATAATTAACCTGGACCAGAAGCAGACTGATAGTTTACCTGGTCCAGGGTTTATAATGTAGTAGACTGTCTGGGCTGTTCTTCAAGAATGTTAAGTGTCTCTTCAGAGTAAATCTTCAGATTTGGATCAACGGGCCTGAAGCGTTAAAGCCTTTTGGTGTTGTAATCCAGCTGACCAATCAGAGCAGTGGATGAGCGGATAAGTATGCAGATGTTTGAGGGACAAAAGGATCATCATCATCGCCCAGCTGTGACCACCGAGAGGATCCAGAGCCAGCAGAGGTTTAACATGTGGGTCAGAGGGTTGAGACCAGCTGGTGGTCTGCAGCGCCGTGTCCCACGTGGAGACGCCTTAGGCGCTGTAAATCCTCCCAGCATCCTCTAAATGACTGATTAAACCCAAGCAGGATGGGGGTCATGGCGATGTTCTACAATATCATGGGTCAGATTATGAACAGCAACAACAACCAGCAAGAACCACAGGAAGTTCAAGGATTCACTTCAACCAATCACAGCAATGCTCTTAAAGCTCTCAGCCAATCACAGCAATGCTCTTAAAGCTCTCAGCCAATCACAGCAATGCTCTTAAAGCTCCAAGCCAATCACAGCAACGCTCTTAAAGCTCCCAGCCAATCACAGCAATGCTTTGCCATGCGTGACAAACAGATGAACACACTGAGGTTCATTCACAAATCGTGATGTTACTGTTGGGTCGCGTCATGGTAGATTTATCTATTTGGGGGATATCAGAGTAAGGAAACAAGATTAGGGCCAATGAAACGTGAGATTCTGGGACTAAAGTCAGAATTTTGAATATTTTACCAGAATTAAAGGAAAAAGTTTCAGTAGATTTTTTTTCCTGAATTGTTTTCTTTACAGAGGAATTATAAAGTAATTTAAGTGAGCAATAAAAGGCCCCTGAATGAATTTAATATGAATTTTTAGATATATAGGTAGTTTAAACACCATGAATAAAATGTTATTTTTTAGATTTCCAACAATCATGGAGTCATCTAAAAAGAGAACAGATGAGAAACAATGTCACTGAAATCTATCAGTCTGAAAGGGGTACAGAGACATTTCCAAGGCTTTGGGACTCCAGCCAGCCACGCTGAGAGCCATTATCCACAAATGTTGAAAACTGTAAACAGTGGTGAACCTCCCCAGTGGCCGGCCTGTAGTCACGATGTAGTCTGGTGGTTGTGGTTCGATTGTTTGTTGTTGTTTGTTTGTTCTAAAGACGTCCTCTGCTCTCCGTTTCAGCCCAGAGAGGGAAGCCACATCTGGAAGATGCACCTGGTGAAGGGTCAGGAGGGGCTGGGCATCCAGATCACCGGGGGGCGGGGCTCCAAACGCTCTCCACATGGCATCATAATCACTCGAGTGGAGGAGGGAGGGGCCATTCACAGGTAGAGTTTGTTCTTATTGAAGGTAAAATACTGACATGTCTAACATGGCTACATCTATGTGTGATGTAAATTTTAGTTTCCTCTACATCAGTCATGTTTATAGAGTTTAAATGGGGCATGTCTTACCTACCATGTCAGCCACATCCTGTTAACTATCGCCATGAAAACACTGGATGTTTTATCAAAGACTGCTACATAAGTTGGCTACAGGAAACTGCTGTTCTGTTGCTGTTCCTCCTCCATGCTCGGTGCTGCTGACTGTGAAGGACCAACATTATTCTCTGTCAGTAAGCCGGCTCTTTTCTGTAAACCAAGGGATCCATCTGTGTTTTTTAAATATATGTCTGATAAACGGGAAGATCTTTTCTCCACATGGCTCAGCTTCAGGAACACCAGGTGCCCAGGTGGTATAATATTAACATTATGAAACATACAGCGCAGAAAATAATGTTATAGTCAGTATTAAATGATGCAGGTGACTCATATGAACAATTTAGAGGGTTCCCTTATGTTTCCTGAAGTGCGTGTATGTCTGAGGGTCTCTGTGTCTGTGTTTCAGGGATGGTCGTCTGCACGCCGGTGACGAGCTGCTGATGATTAACGGTCAGTCTCTGGTCGGTCTCACTCACCAGGAGGCCGTCGCCATCCTCCGCTCCACCACCGGACTGGTCCAACTGGTAGTGGCAACCAGGGTGAGTCCAGTCATTTTTCGATTTTACTCTGTTTTCATTGATGGGTGGTGGGCAGATCCACCTGGAGCTTCGTAGGTGGGTGTGCTGATCCACCTAGAGCTTTGTAGGTGGGCGTGCAGGTCTGAAACTTCATAGGTGGGCGTGCAGGTCTGGAGCTTGTAGGTGGGCGTGCAGGTCTTCAGCTTCATAGGTGGGTGTGCTGATCCACCTAGAGCTTCATAGGTGGGCGTGCAGGTCTACCTGGAGCTTCGTAGGTGGGTGTGCTGATCCACCTAGAGCTTTGTAGGTGGGCGTGCAGGTCTGAAACTTCATAGGTGGGCGTGCAGGTCTGGGGCTTGTAGGTGGGCGTGCAGGTCTGAAACTTCATAGGTGGGTGTGCAGGTCTGGAGCCTTGAGGTGGGCATGCAGGTCTGAAACTTCATAGGTGGGCGTGCAGGTCTGGAGCTTCATAGGTGGGCGTGCAGGTCTGGAGCTTCACAGGTGGGCGTGCTGATCCACCCGGAGCTTTGTAGAAGGGCATACAGGTCTAGAGCTTCATAGGTGGGCGTGCAGGTCTGGAGCCTTGAGGTGGGCATGCAGGTCTGGAGCTTCACAGATGGGTGTGCTGATCCCCCTGGAGGTTAAGTAACTAAGTGTCTCTCTCTGACTCTCCTCTCTCTGTCTTTGTCCCAACAGGAGGAGTCGGATGTTGGTTTTGAGCGTTTCCCCTCCACCAGTCTACCTGACCTGGTCAGCACCTGCAGTTACCTGTCCTCCCTCTCGTTGGCGGCTCCGCCTCACTCCCCTCACTCCGACTGCCCCCCTACTCTGCACAAACCCAGCCCGGTACATGCACATCATATTTACTACATGTTTATCTGGACGCCTGCTGTAAATTCAGTGTTTTCACAGTAAAGCTAGAACATCCCTGATCAGTGTTTCCTAAAGAGTGGGCTGTCTGAAGTACTGCAGCTAGACTGAGGAGGCCACAGAAATAAGCCCACACATGTCAACTGAACAGAAGCTTTAAATAGTTCTTAAATACCCGAGAATATCTTTATGTTTGTTTGAAAGCCCCAGATCAAACCACAACCAGAAGATCTAACTGACACATCATACATTCAGTCTGGTGTTACAGTTTAACTGGTGTTGGATTAACTGGTGACACTCCATTCATCTTTCGACTACTCACTTCCTGATTATCAGAATTTATCAGAGTCCTCATGACAGGTGGAGCGTCTCTTTAGTGTTTATTTTAATGTTCATCAGGCACATTTAAACACAGCGGTATTTAAAACATGTGCGCTATGAGCAGGATTCCTACAGCTGCAGCTTTATTTAACTAAGTCCTCTGTTCATGTATATGACAGCTGTGAGCTGGTAAAATGACATAATAACAGAATGAAATGTCAGCCCAGGATGGGATTATTTCTGAAACATAGTCCTCCTGTGAAAAAGTGTCCTTTTATTTTTCTGTAGTCTTGATTTTTATTCCTAAAAGGTCATAAGAAGGTTTTTTAGAGAATGTGAAGCAAATAACGAACGTTCAGACCACCCAGACACCACCGCCTTCCTCCAGTATTAAACCATTTCACAGGTGTTGTCCTGACAGGTAAACCTCATGTGGAGAGGTGAGGAGGCTTCTGAATACACTATATAGCCAAAAGTATTGGCTCACCTGCCTTGACTGGCATATGAACTTAAGTGACATCCCATTCTTAATCCACAGGGTTTAATATGATGTGGGTCCACCCTTTGCAGCTATAACAGCTTCAACTCTTCTGGGAAGGCCTTCGACAAGGTTTAGGAGTGTTTATGGGAATTTTTGACCATTCTTCCAGAAGCGTATTTGTGAGGTCACACACTGATGTTGGACCAGAAGGCCTGGCTCTCAGTCTCCGCTCTAATTCATCTCAAAGGTGTTCTATGGGGTTGAAGGTCAGGACTCTGTGCAGGCCAGTCAAGGTGATCCACACCAAACTCTCTCCTCCATGTCTTTATGGACCTTGCTTTGTGCACTGGTGCACAGTCATGTTGGAACAGGAAGGGGCCATCCCCAAACTGTTCCCACAAAGTTGGGAGCATGGAATTGTCCGTTCTCCTGGCAACCACCAAACCCAGACTGGTCCGTCAGATTGCCAGATGGAGAAG
Organism: Cheilinus undulatus; assembly: GCF_018320785.1. Taxonomy (NCBI): domain Eukaryota; kingdom Metazoa; phylum Chordata; class Actinopteri; order Labriformes; family Labridae; genus Cheilinus; species Cheilinus undulatus. The sequence continues at coordinate 1,223,346 of NC_054869.1, read as the reverse complement.
CGCGATCGGTCACTCCAGAGAACATGTCTCCACTGCTTTAGAGTCCAGTGGCGGCGTGCTTTACACCACTGCATCCCACGCTTTGCATTGCACTCGGTGATGTTTTCCATGAAGCTTTCTCTCTGTTCTTGAGCTAATCTGAAGGCCACATGAAGTTTGGAGATCTGTAGCCATTGACTCTGCAGAAAGTTGGCCACCTCTGTGCACTATGACCTCAGCATCCTCTGACCCCGCTCTGTCATTTTACGTGGCCTACCACTTGGTTGCTGAGTTGCTGTCGTTCCCAGTGGCTTCCACTTTGTTCTAATACCACTGACAGCTGACTGTGGAATATTTAGGAGCCAGGAAATTTCACCACTGGACTTGTTGCACAGGTGGCATCCTATCACAGTACCACGCTGGAATTCACTGAGCTCCTGAGAGCGAGCCATTCTTTCACTAATGTTTGTAGAAACAGTCTGCATGCCTAGGTGATGATTTTATACACCTGTGGACATGGAAGTCACTGGAACACCTGATTTACATTATTTGGATGGGTGAGTGAATACTTTTGGCACTATAGTGTAACTTGATAAAACCCCAAAAGAGCAGAATGATATTGACTGTAATAATGAAAACAACAGGATTTGATTTGCACTGCGGTAGAGATGGGAATCAAAACCCAGGTCCGCAAGGACCTGGTTCTGTATTTTTCAAACACCTAAAAATCAAAAACAGTTTAGCTTATGGATACTGCTCTCGAGTCCCTCAGGCTCTGTGACGTCATTTTAAGATCTAACTGGGTCTGAGCATATTAGCAGATCTTCGGAGTCTCTTCAGTGAAGACTGTAGTTTCCCTAACCTGGCTCTGCCTCTGCACACTCTGATTTTACTTTTACAGCCATGGAAGCATGGAATAATCTCCCAACCAGTCTGGACCTTTGCACTGACTTTACCTTTTCTCTGGAGAAGTGAAAATGTTGATTTTATTGAATCAGTCCTGTCAGCATTAATCCTACATCTAAATCATTGTTTTATAACTTTGACAAATATTTCAGATTTTGAACATCTGTATTTTATTCTCCTTTTGCTATGAAATATGAGTGTGTGTGTGTGCGTGCACATGTGTGTAGATGATTGATTGGTTCTGTATTTCACTATGGTTGATTACCTGCCCAGGGACTACAGAAGGAAATTAGCTAGCAAGCTAAATCTGGTACAAGCGTCCTTTCTCTTTTTAAGACTGCTGTAATTTTGCACATCGTCCCTGACACAAATAAAACTAAAGACAAACATCAGTTGATGCAGAAGGAACACAGACTTAAAGCAAAGATTAGAATGATAAATCACATTAAACCGAAACGCGGTACCTTCAGCTGTTAGAGGAGGGGTGGACTCTGACATTGTCCTAGTGGATTCTGGCGTTGTCCAAGTGGACTCTGGCATGGTTCCAGTGGACTCTGACATTGTCCTAGTGGATTCTGGCGTTGTCCAAGTGGACTCTGGCATGGTTCCAGTGGACTCTAGTATGGTGTGGACTCTGACACAACCATACCCTAGAATGGGACAGAGTATCAGCATGAAAGAAAACTTCTTCCACCAGTCTACACCTTTGTCAACACATGGCGTAGATCATCAGGATCTCCAGTGGTCTGTTGTGACTTACCTCATGATGAATGCAAGCTGTAGTCAGAGAGTAGACCTGCAAAGACAGCTCCATACGTCTCCTGTCTCTTCAAAACCCTCGTATCCATGCAGCAGGGGCTCATATTTACATCTCCATATAACTTTGTTAAAGGCTGCGCTGAAACACTTTAAACACATCCTGCATGAGGCTGTGCTATCAAACAGAGGGTCCCTGATTTAGAATAGAGATGACTATGTGCCGGGATATAGCGACTGATGGACTTTGTGATTTTGTCTCTACAGCCGACAAATCTGGACAAGCTAGAAGAGGCGAGTCTGGCCGAGGTCCCCAAAGGATCCTGCAGCTCCACACCCTCCAAACTCAACAGCCGGCCCTCAGGTTTGTTCCTTATTTATGCCTTTACTTTCCTACCTGGCTTTAACTCGACTCTTCTCCCTCTCCCATGCAGTATCACCTCTGCTGTACAGACTAATAGTGACATGAATTCTCTGTCTCTCTTAGTTTCTCTTCAGTTTTCTCCTTGTTGGTGTCCCATACACTAAAAATGCGTGGTTTGTGCTATCTGAAGTTTTCAAACAGGGATGAAAAAGTCTAGACGTCTCCTTCAGAGAAGAGGACTGACGTTCTCTCTGTGTTTCAGGGGGGAGCAGTCGTCTGGAGTCGGTGGGCGAGGACGACGAGCTGTTTGTGGAGAACGGCGTGGGCAGCTGTGAGGTTGTGGAGAAGCCTCCACCTGGCCGACGGAAACACTCGCTACCTCAGCAGCTGGATACAGGAGGAGTGAGACAGGTCAGTAATGGCGCCATAATCCCCACAATACCCTGGGTTTGATGTTCTGTAATGAGAGAATCACGGTGACAAACGGTGAGGCTCTGTTTACTGCTGCACTAATGATACCAAGAGACATGTCTTTAGTCCGTGTGTCCAAACAATCAGAGAGAACCCGATATCAGAACTCTGTCCCTCCTCTGATTCTAACAGCAGCTCAGACATCCTCTCTGTGGCTCTCTGACCGTAGACCGGTATCCCTGCATGATGAGAATGAATGGGGCACAATAAAGAGGCTAGCGGGGCCTCTTTAACAGCTTTTCTCCCTCCTGTTGTCGCAATCATTCTTTGAAATGACACATTGATGTATCATTTAGACAGTAAACCTAGTGAGATACTGGTTTGACTGGAATGACAACTGGGGCCCCTTAACTGGCCTGCATGTAAGAGGTTCAAAAGCTTTAAGGAATGACATCACCTCCAAAGGCAAGGATGGAATGTTTCATAAGCTTTAAGGGATGACATCACCTCCAAAGGCAAGGATGGAATGTTTCATAAGCTTTAAGGGATGACATCACCTCCAAAGGCAAGGATGGAATGTTTCATAAGCTTTAAGGGATGACATCACCTCAATAGGCAAGGATGGAATGTTTCATAAGCTTTAAAGGATGATATCACCTCCAAAGGCAAGGATGGAATGTTTCATAAGCTCTTAGGGATGACATCATCTCTAGAGTTAAGGATGGGATATTTCATAAGCTTTAAGGGATGACATCATCTCCAGAGGCAAGGACTGAATGTTTCATAAGCTTTAATGGATGACATCATCTCCAAAGGCAAGGATGGAATGTTTCATAAGCTTTAATTGATGATATCATCTCCAAAGGCAAGGATGGGATGTTTCATAAGCTTTAAAGGATGATATCACATTCAAAGGCAAGGACTGAATGTTTCATAAGCTTTAAGGGATGGCATTATCTCCAAAGGCAAGGATGGAATGTTTCATAAGCTCTCAGGGATGACATCATCTCTAGAGTTAAGGATGGGATGTTTTGTGAGCTTTAAGGGATGACATCATCTCCAAAGGCAAGGATTGAATGTTTCATAAGCTTTAATGGATGATATCATCTCCTAAGGCAAGGATTGAATGTTTCATAAGCTTTTATGGATGATTTTATCTCCAAAGGCAAGGATTGAATGTTTCATAAGCTTTAATGGATGACATCATCACCACTAAAGGCAAGGATGGAATGTTTCATAAGCTTTAATGGATGACATTATCACCACTAAAGGCAAGGATGGAATGTTTCATAAGCTTTAAGGGATGGCATAATCTCCAAAGGCAAGGACTGAATGTTCCGTGAGCTTTAATGGATGATATCATCAACACTAAAGGCAAGCATTGAATTTTTCAAAGGCTTTGAAGATGACATCCTCTTTCATAAGTCTCTAGATAAGATGAACCCCTTGGGGTACATTGCCCAAATAAAGTTGGCTCCACCCCTTCCTTGGTGCAAACATTCCATCAAATGAACGGTGGTAAACAGGAAAGATGTGGTTATTTGTGCTCCTCACTAGTTCCTCCCACTTTCCCAAATTTAGCCTGAGGGAATTATTCGGTGGTTCTTTGAGCCGGCTTCTTTGGTGTTAAGGACTACCCTGCGGTGTCTGATTGACCAAAACCAGTGTTGGTCCTTGTTGATGTGCGGTCTAAACCAGTGGTTCTTACTGGTTCAGCCTCAGGACTCACCACCATCTCCTTAATGTGAAATCATCTCTCAAATCAACCACTTTAAGGAGGGTTTTACTCTTTTACCTAGAGACAGCTCAGTTGTGGTTGTTTTCTAGAGATTTCAAGAAATGAAAACATCATCATGCAAAAAACAGTGTTTTTTTTTCCAAAGATGATGAGGAAAACAAGTAAAGATTCAAAAAGCAGTCTGGTTACCTCAGAAAAATGGAGTAAAGTTAAATATAGATCTAGTGTATCATACATCTTTTATTTCCTTTTTTGTGACCAACTTTTGGGCCCTGATCCTCCAGTTGAGAACCATTGGTATAAACATGGTGTAACTCTGGATCTGTAAAGATCAGAAAGGTGATGATGCTCCACAGGAACCAGGTCTCTGTCAGCACTGAGGAATAAAACTCTGAAATAACAGAATGATTGCTACTGAGGGATAAACAAAGGTCTGACCTGAAAGTAAAAACGGAGCCTCTAATAATCTGAAATATTCCCTCACATGTGCGCGTCCGCTGTGAGCGTGAAAGGCACGTGTGAGTGAACAGAGAGAGTGGATTTAAATACAGCACACATGGCAGCTGTATGAGAGAGCGTCAGAGTGCTATTATTCTCAATGACACTTATCACAACCACAGATCAGAGCGTGCTCAGTGTCATGGCAACATGATGAGGAGCTGAGCTGCTGATGAGATAAAGAAACAGAGGTGGGTAAAATCACATCCTGGTCATAAACGTCCTCCTCAAAGCCTGCAGCTCACTGTGAATGAAACCCCCCCTCTAACTTCAGTGTGAGACCACACATGTGACTGATTCTACAGCTCTGATTTAACCCTTTAACTACCCCACCTAGAAAAAAGTAATGGAAAGGTTTTTTGTTTGCATTTCTCATACACTTGGGTGAGAAATAACCACAATCAATGATTTTTTTTTCAATAAACCCCCTGGTTTATAAAATATTGACCTCTACCAAATGGTCGAGATGTCACTTAATGGTTTAAGTACGTAATTTCATACAAATACCACAAAAGGTATAATACATTAATAAAATTCTAATTTATAAAGAAATAAACAACAAAAGATATCCAGGGTATTGGATACACTATTTCAGCATTGAAACATAACATTTCTGAACTTTTCACCTCAACACAACTCGTCTGTGTGACTGTGCATCAGCACAAATGCATTCTGAGCACAAGATCCACACTACCTCTGGTGATATGCTGCAAAGCACTTCTGGTATGTGTTCAAACACAGGAAAACATTGCATTTCTGGTAATTTCACCATGACACACCCATGACCTCATCCACACTGTGCTTGTAAGACAGTCTTGTTTACTGATGAGTGCCGTGCAACCCTGGATGGTCCAGATGGAGGAGTGGTGGATGGTTGGTGGATGGCCACCATGTCCCAACAAGGCTGGGACATTAGCAAGGAGGGGGCGGAGTCATGTTTGGGCCGGAATCATGAGGAGAGAGCTGATAGGCCCCTTTTGGGTCCCTGAAGGTGTGAAAATGACCTCGGCAAAGTATCTAGAGTTTCTGACTGACCACTTTCCTCCATGGTACAAAAAGAAGAACCGTGTCTTCTGTAGCAAAATGATCTTCATCCATGACAATACACCATCTCATGCTGCAAAGAATCCCTCTGTGTCATTGGCTGCTATGGGCATAAAAGGAGAGAAACTCATGGTGTGGCCCCCATCCTCCCCTGACCTTTGACCCTGTTGAGAACCTCTGGAGCATCCTCAAGTTAAAGATCTATGAGGGTGGAGTTCGCAGGTCACATCAAAACAGCAGCTCTGGGAGGATATTCTGACATCCTGCAACGAAATTCAAGCAGAAACTCTCCAAAAACTCACAAGTTCAATGGATGCAAGAATATTGAAGGTGATATCAGAGAAAGGCTCCTATGTTAACATGGAACTTGGCCTGTTAAGATGTTTTTGATTGAAATAGCTTTGATTTCAGTAAATATGACCTCCTAATGCTGCAAACTCAACAAATGTACATTTTCAGTTCTTTACAACAACTCCGTTGTACATAATATTGTGGAACAGTGTGTTTTTTGCAATATAAAATGTTTTAACCTCCATCTAATGGTTGTAAGCAAGTGAAAAAAATGAATTTATAATTATAAAACTCTCTTTATGGTAGTAATATTAGTTTAATAGGGTGTTTAGTTGATTTCCACATATTTTTCTAAATTTTTACCATATTTACTAATATCAACTCAGAAAGTGTCAAAAATGACTTACAAAGGAAATTCTTTTAACAGATTCATAATGAAAAAACACTTAATGTTTCATATTTACAGCAACAGATGAACAGAGGTTTTGATTTTATAAAAAATTAATCCATTAGCTTACATTGACTTAATTTCGCTACTCGTACCATAAAGCGACAAATCAACCATTTAGTTGAGCATGTTTTTAAAAAATTATAAGATATCTAATTTAAGTTTTTTTGTGGTATCAAGGAATATAATTATGTTCAGGAAGGCCTCTAACATCATCTTGTGTCAAAAAAAAGTATTCCTACCCTTCAAATATTCACCAAAAACAGTAAAAGTATTTTTAATGATTTTCATGTTTGTGACTTCCTGGTTGGAGAGCAAATGAAGAAGCATACCATTGACAGACACAGTGACACCTGGTGGGTTTTTTTTAGTATAACATACCTCAACCAAGTGGTAGAGTTGGCTCTATTAGGTTGAGTTAAGTTGTGCACTCCTCTCATTGAAATATAGTGACTCAAAATGTGCTCAACCATATGGTCGACCAGGCAGTTAATGCTGTTTGGTGTAGAGGATCATCAGCACTGACACTCTGTTCACCACTACCAGAGTCTCGCTCTCAAAACGCCAAATCTTAAAGGATCAAACAAGACTGTAGAGCAGGGCTGACCAAACTTTGTCCCCGAGAGCCACGGACGGAGAAATGTGAGGCTGGATGGGCAGTGGTGTAGAGGTGGGTATACTGTAACACTGTATGCTCTAAACTGGGCGTATTCTCAGTTTAGAAGTTGGTGTACTTTACAGCAGGGGTTCTCAACGCTGGGGTCGGGACACCATTGGGGGTCGTAAGACACTGATTGGCTCCCCAAATGCCTTAAAAAACAAAGAATATTTTTTTAAATTACATTTTTCTCACTTTACACCAATTTTGCCAAATCTAAACACATTTTTTTTCCATTTTAAAACCATTTTTCTCAGTTTTAAACCCTTTCCACCACTGTTTTTCTGTCTGTTTTTGCCACTTCTAAACCAAATCTTGCTACTCTCTGCCTATTGTTGGCTCTGTTGTCCCATTATTGCCACTATTAACTCCTCTTTTCCACTTTTTAAGCCACATTTCACTATTTAATATGCCCATTTTTTCTATTTTAACCCATTTCTGCCTATACCAGGGACAAGGACTGCAAATTAGCCATGGCTGGATGTCTTTTATACATTGCATCAGTTGCACTGTAATTAAATGCAGCAATGCTTATCTATTGTCCCTGACAAATAAATGGAAATAAAAATATTTCTGCCTCAGCTAACCCTTTTTTTTGACAGTTTATATCAATTTTTGGCACTTTAATGCCATTTCAGCCCCCTTTTAATCCCCTTTTCCCTCTTAATAAGCCGGTTTTTGCCAATTTAACCCATTTTTGCCTTTTTGGGGCTTATTTTTGTCACTTTTATCTATTTTTGGCACTTCTAACCCACATCTTCTTTTAAAATATCCAATTTCCCCACCTTTTCCACCATTTTTTGCCATTATTAACCCATTTTAGTTATTTTTAACGTATTTTAATTCTGTTTTTAACAAAAGGATTAACGTTTTTAATCTGGCTACTTACTACACAAATGAATTAAAAATATATTTGTTTCTTTAAAAAGCATATGCCACAGCTTAACTTTACAATGGACCATGGTTTTGCTGGCCCAGTTTGGCTGCTCTCCCTGTTCCCCCCTAATGGATGGCCTTGTCTCCACATGACTATTCTAGATTGTTCACAGCTGTGTTCAGCCACCTTCTGGTACAGTGGGGGTCCCCGGTCTCTGGCACCTTTATTTTAGGGGTTGAACAGGTTGAGAACCTTTGCCATCGAGGATCTCAAGGATGAAACACACCAGACTCAACAATCCAGACCAGCTGAAGGGTGCTCAGAGAACCTGGGTGTCATGAACCCCAGCAGGACCACAGACTGATCACCTCCATGTAGCAGTGGTTCTTGTTAAAGGAGCGTCGGCCTACTACTGAGTGCATAAAAAAACATAATTTTTAAGACTGTCAGCATTTCTGCTGTTACCATCAAGATGAAAACAAGAAAGTCTCGTCTTTGGCTCGTCTGTGTTTACTGCCCGTCTGATTGACTGTTTGATCCTCTCTCTTTCAGGAGTACCAGATCATTAAGAAATCAGCTCGCTCTCTCAGCACCGTTCAAGTGGAGTCTCCATGGCGACTGGCGCAGCCGTCCATTATCTCCAGCATCGTGCTGATGAAAGGCCAGGGCAAGGTGAGAGCTCACGGACGGAGCTGTGTGCTGTTTAACATGGGCGATGATTCTGGAGTGATGCTACACCATCAAAATTAGGCGTGTGCTGTTTTAAATGATGCACACTTAGAGTAACCTCCTCCTTCTGCTGGACCAAAGTGAAGCCAAAACACCCACCATGATGGCTGCTGGCGTTAGTTGGAGCTAGAGTCTCTTTACAATCTGACACTCACAACACTATCAGAACATACAGAGTGGATAGAAGGAGTCCAAATATTGGCCTCTGAAGGTTAAGGAGTGAACCTCCTCAAAGCGTCTCTGATAAACCAGCCTTTAAACGTTACTCTGTGGTCAAATGGTCCATCAGAGCTAGGACAGCATTCTCCAGTATCAGCCATCCCTAAAGGGGCTCACATCAGGAACCCAGGTCTGGATCTGAGCACACTGGACCCCAACGTTCAATCAGTGTGAACCTTAACCCACCACAGATTCCAATATGACAAGTCATGACCCAAAACTCTGATATATTAGCCATCAGTCAGATTAAATCAGTGAAACATGGTGCTGTTTGGACTCCAGGTAGGAACAGGACAGACGAAAAGAAGACACTTGACATAAAGAAGAGAATTTCCAGAAAAGTATCAGAGGATTTCTGAAAGTTTCTGGGAAAGAATTCCAGATAAAATCCAAACATTTTCCAGAAAATTCCCCCCAGATTCCCCAATGTTCTGTGATGACAATGGCTGAAATAGTTTCTGGGTAAAGTCCTAAAGGCCCCCGTCCTCCTGAAATTTTCTCAGATTCAGAGGAAAAGTCTCAGAGAAGATACGAAAACTTTCTGGGGAAATGCCCAAAGAAAACTAAATTAAAGAAGTCTAGAAAAATATCTCTCCTTTTGGGGAAACGATCCTAAATGCATTTTTAAAATCATAGAGAAAATCCCTCCGTAGTTCTCACAAATTCCCGATGACAATTCTTGAACAATTCAGAGAACAAATCTGCAAACAGTTTGTATTTTCCAATGATGGAACAAAAGCTCTGAAAAGACTCTTTGACACGTCCATGTTCTGTAATTTTCCACACCGGAAGTGAGGATCAACATCTACTGTGTGTCGCTAATATTCTCACTTTTACATACTGCACCTTTAAAAGGGTCTATTTTTGGGTGCTGTGGATTTCATTTTTCCTTGTCTTTTAGGGTCTCGGGTTCAGTATAGTTGGGGGTCAGGACTCGGCTCGAGGTCAGATGGGGATTTTTGTGAAAACCATTTTCCCTCATGGAGCTGCAGCCGCCGACGGACGACTGAAAGAGGGTCAAACATTCATTTTGATCTGATTTATGAGACCAGTAAAAATGGAAGGAAATCTTTATTTAGGTTCTGATCATTTTCTTTGTTGTGCAGGAGACGAGATTTTAGAAGTGAACGGAGAATCTCTGCAGGGACTCACGCACCAACAGGCCATCCAGACCTTCAAGGTAGACCTGATGTTCACTGATGCTGAGATAGAGTCCTTTTCTAGGAATGTCTCTCACCTGTTCTAATGTTTTTTAGACTTCCTGACCTAATCATTCCTGAATAACTAATCAAACAGACTCCATCTCATCTTAAAGAAAAGAAACCAAAAGTCCAAAGCCCCGTCATCTCTCCTCCTCATTCCTCCAACAGCAGCTGAAGAAAGGCGTGGTGACTTTGACCATCCGGACTCGTCTCCGTAGTCCCAGTCTGACCCCGTGTCCCACCCCCACCCTCCTCAGCCGATCCAGCTCACCAAACTCCAACACCAGCGGGGGGACGCCCGTCCCTGCAGGGTTTGAAGACCCGGAGGGCCGCAAGGGCCCCGGACTTGGCCCCAAAGACTGTATCATCATGGAGGTGACGCTGAATAAAGGTGAGCTTACCTGAGGGAGGACAGGAGGATTTTTCTGACACTCCCATTAACAACTATGAGCTCCAGATTCCTTTAAACCGGATGTTAATTAAAAAATCTAAAAGAAACCTTTAACTGAAATTAAAGACATGAAGGTTACTGTTAACTCTCATGAAGGAGCCCTGCATGTTCAGACACCATGACTCTATTAACTTCAGTGAAACACACCAGGTCTCTGCTTCCTGGGAAAACATTAAAACAGTTTCTTCCTGTGTAGGCCCACATTTTTATGCAAAGCATTCTGGGTAGTGATGTTGTCAGGCTGCATTATTCTTTTTCAAAATTTACCCCAGTCCAAATGGCAGTAATTCCTTCCGTTTGTCATCTTTGTTGAAAGGCATCAGGTCTCAGAACAGCTCTTTCATGTGTCAGGATTCATGTAAAAAGGTCTTAGAAAGAATGGACTCGGCAAAACAAGAGGTCAGGTCTCAATAACAAGGTATCAGGTCTCAATAAAAAAAGCATCAGGTCTTAATAAAGACAGGTATCGGGTCTAAATTTGAGAAAGGTATCAGGTCTCATTTAAGAAAGATATCAGGTCTCAATAAAAAGGTATCAGGTCTCAGTAACAAGGTTTCAGGTCTCAATACAAAGGTGTAAGGTGTTAATACAAAGGCATCAGGTCTTAACTAAAAGGCATCAGGTCTTAATTAAAAGGCATCAGGTCTTAATTAAAAGGCATCAGGCCTCAAAGATCAGAACAAGCTCTGATCTTTGAGATAGGAAGGGAGAAGCTACTTGGTAAGAGGAATCTGTTTTTGGTTGTTTCAGTTGGAAGTAGGCTGTTGGCAGTTTTGCTTAGGCTGAACGTGTTAGTTTCACTCTCTCTGCAACAATAGGTGAGGCAGTTGACGCGTGTGGCTCCCTCTATTGATTGCTAAAGTGTAAACTGCCGGGGCGGAGTTTCACTGTAGTCCAAGCTTTAAGAGAGTTTGAATCTAAATTTGCCAGCTGGGGCGGTTAGCGGCTGTGCACAATCAACTCAATTGTGCACATCTGTGGCATATCTCTCTATATAAGTACACAGACTGCGCTGAAGCGTCAGCCCTTGTGGAAGCCCAATTGTGTAAAGACCACATTGGGTAAAGACCAGCGAGTCTACCTGTGCGAGTCCACCGAGCAAGACCACCGACAGGCAGCACTGCCTCATAACAGTCTAACGCAACATGTGCAACCAAAAAATACAAGTCATATATGGGAACAGAAAGAAGCACAATAGTTACAGAAAACGAAACCTGCATAATCTATCCACTTTGCAGAATGCCTCTTTTCCACAACCTTTTATCACAGTTGGCCTCTGGAACTGCCAGTCTGCAGTTAACAAAGCAGAATTCATCAATTCCCTCACTAAACTGTCTAACATTGAGGTCCTAGCCCTGACAGAAACTTGGGTCCGTCCTGAGAACACTGTAACACCAACTGCTCTATCAGCTGATGCAGTGTTCTCTCATACACCTCGCTCTTCTGGCCGAGGAGGTGGCACAGGCATTATTCTTTCTCATAGCTGGAACTTCAGCCAGTTCAAACCCTTGGACAATAACACCTCATTTGAATATCATGCAGTACAGGTCACTGCCCCAATAAAGGCTTACATGGTTGTGGTATACCGCCCACCTGGGGGTCACCTGGACAACTTTATTGTGGAACTGGACATGTTACTCTCAGACATCCCTGATGATGGCACACCATTGGTTGTCATGGGTGACATGAACATCCACTTGGATAGAGCCCAGGCTACTGATTTTATTTCACTACTGTCCTCCTTTGACTTGAAACTGGTTCAAACGCCTCCTACACACAAGGCTGGTAATACACTGGATTTGATTCTAACTCGCAATTGCTCCACGGCTAATTTGAGTGTAACACCACTTCACCTCTCTGACCACTACTTCATTCAGTTCTCACTTGGCTTACCTGAACTTCAACAATCTACTACTCAATTAAGATCATACCACAGAAACCTTCAGTCTCTTGACCCAACACAGCTGTCTGACGAGGTCTCAGCTGCACTAGCCTCATGTAACGAGTCCTTCACACTCACTGTTAACGAGGCCACAGACACATTCTGCTCCTCACTGACCTCCTCTCTGGACAAACTCTGCCCTCTGGTGTCTAAGCCTATTCGTAATACTCCACCTTGTCCCTGGCTCACTGAGGTCATCAGAACCCAAAGGGCAGGGCTCAGAGCGGCAGAGAGAAAATGGCGTAAATCCAAACAAACCACTGACTTGAGTGCTTATCAGCAAAAACTGTCCTGTTTTACCTCTGCTCTAAAATCTGCTAAGAAGGCGTTCTATCAATCAAAGATCTGTGCTGCCACTGATGCACGCAAACTCTTCTCTGCTTTTAACTCGCTCCTCTCTCCTTCAAACCCACAACCCTCCAGTATGTTGACTCCAGACATGTTCGCCTCCTACTTCACTGACAAGGTTTCTACCATCAGCAACCAATTCTCTGAGCCTGTCCAACTCAGTTTTCTGCCACCAGCTAGTGATGCATCACTTAGCTCATTCCCTCCACTAAGTGAGAGCGAAGTCACCAGGCTTCTGCTTGACTCTAAGCCCACAACCTGTCCCCTCGATCCGATACCATCACATCTCTTGTAGGCGATTGAGCCCACGATCAGCCCTGCTGTGAGTTGTATCATTAACTCCTCTCTGTCCACAGGTGTTTTCCCAGCTGCTTTCAAGCAAGCGCGGGTTACACCACTGCTCAAAAAACCCACTCTCAACCCAGCCCTGGTTGAAAATTACAGGCCGGTCTCACTTCTCCCATTCCTATCAAAAATACTGGAGCGCACAGTCTTCAACCAGCTCTCAGAACACTTGCAGAACAATGATCTACTTGATCAGAATCAGTCTGGCTTTAGGCGGGGCCACTCTACTGAAACTGCACTTTTGTCGGTAACGGAATCACTTCGCTTGGCCAGAGCAGCTGGTCAGTCCTCAGTTCTCTTACTGCTGGATCTGTCTGCTGCCTTTGACACAGTAAACCACCAAATCCTCCTCTCCACACTCTATTCACTTGGTATCTCAGGATCTGCCCTACAGTGGTTTAAGTCCTACCTAACACGGACATATTTAATAGTATCATGGAACTGAGTAGAGTCTAAACTGCATGGCTTATCAACAGGGTGCCTCAAGGGTCTGTGCTTGGTCCCCTACTTTTCTCAATATACACCACCTCACTTGGTGCAATCATCCGCTCCCATGGCTTTTCTTATCACTGCTATGCAGACGACACACAGCTATTCCTGTCCTTTCCACCAGATGACACAACTGTCTCAGCTCGGATCTCATCCTGCCTTGCTGATATTTCTAAATGGATGAGGAACGTCACCTTCAGCTCAACCTGCCCAAAACGGAGCTCATTATCATCCCAGCCAGTCCCACTATGGAACCGCAGATCAGTATCCAGCTTGGATCAAATAATCTCTTGCCCACTAAGTCAGCCCGGAATCTGGGTGTCATGATTGATGACCAGCTAACCTTCAAGCTCCATGTGGCCTCGATTGCTCGGTCCTGCCGTTTCGCCTCTACAACATCAAGAGGATCAGACCCTACTTGACAGAGCATGCTACACAACTCCTGGTACAGGCTCTTATAATATCACGTATTGACTACTGTAACTCATTACTGGCAGGCCTACCTGCATGCACAGTTATACCTCTGCAGTTGATCCAGAACGCAGCAGCACGTCTGGTCTTCAACCAACCCAAGAGAGTTCATGTCACGCCTCTTTTAATCTCTCTACACTGGCTTCCAGTTGCAGCTCGCATTAAATTCAAAACTCTAATCATTGCTTACAAAGCAGTAACTAAAACTGCTCCTGTTTACCTGGAGTCCCTCATCCAGGTCTACACCCCTTCTCGCCCACTACGCTCAGCCAGCGAAAGGCGCCTGGTACTTCCAGCACATCATGCTCCTAAGTCACTAGCTCGACTCTTCTCCTCTGTTGTCCCTAAATGGTGGAATGAATTACCCAACTCCATTCGATCTACAGACTCCCTGTCTACTTTCAAGAGAAGGCTAAAGACCCAGCTCTTCAGAGAACACTTTGCACTTAGCTAGGCAATTCTCTACTGTTGTCCCCAGTAGTAGATTGAGTCTCAGCCAGACTATTCTCCACTGCTGCCCCCAGTGGTTGAATGAGTTTCCCAACTATAGTTAGCTCGCACTGTCCTGCTCTACTTCTGGGATTTCTTTGCCCAGCTCTTTGGGAATGATCCAGCACTTGGTACTTGGTAAATAGTTGTTGTGAAGTCTAATGAATGGCGATTAGTGATCCCACATTTTCCTTGATTCATTGTTGCTGTCTAATAACAAAAAAAAAAAACATAAAAACAAAAAAACAAACAAAAAAAAAAAAACTACATAAACAACGTATATTTTAGGTACTCTGCCTTAAACTCTACACGGCAGCACTTGCGTCCAATTGGACCTGAAGCACTTGACGGCACTTACTGATGTTGTTTCTTCTTGTCTAGATCATTGCTTGTGTTGTTCTTGCTCTCAAATGTACGTCGCTTTGGAGAAAAGCGTCTGCTAAATGACATTGTAACATTGTAACATTGTAACATTGTAATAAAAAGGCATCAAGTCTTAATAAAAAAAGGCATCAGGTCTTAATTAAAAGGCATCAGGTCTTAATTAAAAGGCATCAGGTCTTAATTAAAAGGCATCAGGTCTTAATAAAAAAAGGCATCAGGTCTTAACTAAAAGGCATCAGGTCTTAACTAAAAGGCATCAGGTCTTAATAAAAAGGCATCAAGTCTTAATAAAAAAAGGCATCAGGTCTTAACTAAAAGGCATCAGGTCTTAATTAAAAGGCATCAGGTCTTAATAAAAAGGCATCAAGTCTTAATAAAAAAAGGCATCAGGTCTTAACTAAAAGGCATCAGGTCTTAATTAAAAGGCATCAGGTCTTAATTAAAAGGCATCAGGTCTTAATTAAACAGCGACAGGTCTTAATTAAAAGGCATCAGGTCTTAATTAAACAGCGACAGGTCTTAATTAAAAGGCATCAGGTCTTAATTAAAAGGCATCAGGTCTTAATTAAACAGCGACAGGTCTTAACTAAAAGGCATCAGGTCTTAATTAAAAGGCATCAGGTCTTAATTAAAAGGCATCAGGTCTTAACTAAAAGGCATGAGGTCTTAATTAAAAGGCATCAGGTCTTAATAAAAAGGCATCAGGTCTTAACTAAAAGGCATCAGGTCTTAATAAAAAGGCATCAGGTCTTAACTAAAAGGCATCAGGTCTTAATAAAAAGGCATCAGGTCTTAACTAAAAGGCATCAGGTCTTAATAAAAAGGCATCAGGTCTTAACTAAAAGGCATCAGGTCTTAATAAAAAGGCATCAGGTCTTAACTAAAAGGCATCAGGTCTTAATAAAACAGCGACAGGTCTTAATAAAAAGGCATCAGGTCTTAATTAAAAGGCATCAGGTCTTAATTAAAAGGCATCAGGTCTTAATTAAAAGGCATCAGTTCTTAATTAAAAGGCATCAGGTCTTAATTAAAAGACATCAGGTCTTAATAAAAAAAGGAATGGGGTCTACGATCACTGAAGCTGAATGCTCCTTTTGTCTGAATGTGAGACATGGTGGAGGTTTTCCTTAGACCTGCCGTGTTTCTTCTGACTTGTGAGACCTGTAGATGTCCTAAAATGGACACGGTACATATGGCTGTTTGATTCTTCCTGAGTCTGAACTCAGGGCTTTCTTTAACATCTCTTCCAGCTCAGATTGAACGTTTCCCCCTCTCTCCTCTCTGGCTGATGGTTTTCATGTAGTCTGACATCTGATGTTCATCATTTCAGAGCCTGGTGTGGGTCTGGGGATCGGGGTCTGCTGTCTGACTTTGGAGAACTCTGCTCCAGGGATCTACATCCACAGTCTCTCTCTGGGATCAGTGGCCAAGATGGACGGGAGACTCAGGTATGGACTTCAGCCCTCTTTGAGTCCTGATACTGTAGTAAGACCAAGAGAGAAACAACCTGAGTCTGAAGTCCAAACAGCTAAAATCAGAGGTGTTTTTACAGCCTGCTGCCATGTTTTAATAGAGTGAGCTATGATCCACACCTTTACAGGTAGAGAGAGAGAGAGAGAGAGACCACTAACTGGAACTATCTGATTTAAAACAGATGGATGACAGCACCATCAACCCGGAGTAGGATTCTCAGTTAACTATGATTTTTAATTACCATTAATGACAGAATTCAGTAGTTAATAGTAGTTAATACTGGTTTAGAACAGTATTTGTTTCATGTTGGACTTCTTAGTCTTAAACTAAGGGTACTGACTCACTGTTTGGATCCAGAGCTGCTTTTATTTTAAAAGAAAATGAGGACCTTTGGATAGATCAGAGATTCTAACATGAACTTGACCACAGAAAGGAGCGTATTCTGGATCTTAAAGGAAATAAGTGAACAGTAAAAATGTAAATGTTTAATGACCTCTGACTCGTCCTCTGAGCTATCTGTGAGTTTTTAAAGCTCTTTGAAAATCACACGGATGTTGCAGGTGATGGTTGGAGTTTTCTGTGTTTTAGTCGTGGCGACCAGATCCTGGAGGTGGACTCGGTCAGTCTCCGTCACGCTGCTCTCAGTGAAGCCTACGCCATCCTCAGTGAGTGTGGACCCGGACCAGTCAGCCTCATCATCAGCAGACACCCAAACCCAAAGGTAGGAGCAGCATGCTGGTGTCTCTGTTTTATGTAGATAAATCACTGACTTCTGTAGAGGCTGGGTCAGAGGGCATGAACGTGACCGCCGGGAAAGACAACTGCTCTTTCAGCATAGTATCATCAGTGACGTGTCCAGGACCCTGGTCCAACAAGACTAGCATACCAGAATTATTCTTGCATCTTTCGTTTAGTTTGACACTCAGACCAGACGTCACGAGAGGTACCCTGACACCGACCCACAGGAAGAAACACAACAGTGTTTACCCCACTAGCTGGGCTGATTCTGGTTCCATGTCATCATATTTGTAGCTCCAGTTCTTTCTAAAGGAGGGTTCATATGGTTCTCCAATTGATCCAAAGAGATGAGTCCTGTTGTTTCTTCTTTGTTGTTTTCCTCTTTTTTAGAGAACAGTAAAAAACTTCTTTGTTCTGGTCTGATGTCAGAACTGATGATTATGATTATTCTAATCATTCAGCAAGCAGCAAAAGCAGACTGTTTAGGTCATTTTCATAGGAGAACCAAGCACTGGAATCCTCTGCTGTGAGTCTCATGTTATGGACGTAGGAGGGTTTGGATGGGTCCCTAAGTTTGGGAGGTCCCCTGAAGATTTTCATGTTGAGCTGCATTACACTGAAGTTTGGGAGGAAGAGCCACCCTGACATACTGTTATATGTCCTTTAAAAATATCAGACACCTCTTTCCTTCAGCTTCTCGTGTCTCTGGTATGTAGTCGTTCCGTCTTCTCTCAGGTAAAACTCTGTCATGTTCTATGTCTCATCAGGTTTCTGAGCAGGAGATGGATCAGATCATCGCACGATCGACACTCAGGGACAAAACAAGCAAAAACAGACTCTCCTCTCACCCACAAGGTCGGACATCTTTCATTCTGTTGACATTTTCTAAGGGATAAGTGATTTTGGATTTCAGCTAGTGTCCAATATGCTGACAGGAGCACACAGCTAGAAACCCCCCTATGGATAAATACATTAACGACAATGCAGATTCAGTACAATGAAATTAATTCAAGAGCAATGAATCCATAGTAGCATGAATCTGAATATGAGGGTGCAACAAGCTCTGTGCTATAAAAGAGGAGGCTGGGGTGGAGGAGGTGAAGGTTAAGTCTATAAAGGAGGAGGGGGCTGGGGTGGAGGAGGTGAGGCTTTAGTCTATAAAGGAGAACGCTGGGTGAAGGAGGTGAAGCTTTAGTCTTTAAAGGAGGAGGGGGCTGGGGTGGAGGTGGTGAAGTTTTAGTCTATAAAGGAGGAGGCTGGGGTGGAGGAGGTGAGGCTTTCGTCTATAAAGGAGGAAGCTGGGGTGGAGGAGGTAAGGCTTAGTCTATAAAGGAGGAGGCTGGGGTGGAGGAGGTGATGCTTTAGTCTATAAAGGAGGAAGCTGGGGTGGAGGAGGTGATGCTTTGGTATATAAAAGAGGAGGCTGGGGTGGAGGAGGTGATGCTTTAGTCTTTAAAGGAGGAGGAGGCTGGGGTGGAGGAGGTGATGCTTTAGTCTATAAAGTAGGAGGCTGGTGTGGAGGAGGTGAAGCTTTATTCTATAAAGGAGGAGGCTGGGGTGGAGGAGGTGATGCTTTAGTCTTTAAAGGAGGAGGGGGCTGGGGTGGAGGAGGTGAAGTTTTAGTCTATAAAGGAGGAGGGGGCTGGGGTGGAGGAGGTGAAGTTTTAGTCTATAAAGGAGGAGGCTGGGGTGGAGGAGGTAAGGCTTGAGTCTATAAAGGAGGAGGCTGGGGTGGAGGAGGTGAAGCTTGAGTCTATAAAGGAGGAGGCTGGGGTGGAGGAGGTGATGCTTTAGTCTTTAAAGGAGGAGGGGGCTGAGGTGGAGGAGGTGAAGTTTTAGTCTATAAAGGAGGAGGCTGAGGTGGAGGTGGTGAGGCTTTAGTCTATAAAGGAGGAAGCTGGGGTGGAGGAGGTAAGGCTTTAGTCTATAAAGGAGGAGGCTGGGGTGGAGGAGGTGATGCTTTGGTCTATAAAGGAGGAGGCTGGGGTGGAGGAGGTGATGCTTTAGTCTTTAAAGGAGGAGGGGGCTGGGGTGGAGGAGGTGAAGTTTTAGTCTATAAAGGAGGAGGCTGAGGTGGAGGAGGTGATGCTTTAGTCTATAAAGTAGGAGGCTGGTGTGGAGGAGGTGGAGCGTTAGTCTATAAAGGAGGAGGCTGGGGTGGAGGAGGTGAAGCTTTAGTCTATAAAGGAGGACGCTGGGGTGGAGCAGGTGATGCTTTAGTCTTTAAAGGAGGAGGGGGCTGGGGTCGAGGAGGTGAAGCTTTAGTCTATAAATACAACTGAATTTCCACTATTCTGACAATAGGAAGCCAGATTCTGGAGGAAAAATATCCCCAAAGGAGGAGGCTGGTGTTTCTGATTAATTCTCAGAAGGCTCTGAGGAGGTGAAGCTTTAGTCTATAAAGGAGGAGGCTTTCAGTGCCCTTTAAACTTCTGTAAGAAATTATCTATTTCAGAAAAAGTTTTAAACGAATAATTGTAGTAACTTCATAAATTGATAATTATAAGTAAAATTGATCTTTTGTTAAGCATGACCCAATGCTAAATAATTTAGCCTCTTCAAGTCATTCCGTATAAGGAAAATAAAATATAAAAAATACACACACACACACACACACACACACACACACATATAAATATGATTAAAAAAAAATTTAAAATGTGCTGATACTTATGATGTACTTTTTTAGATTAATAAAGTTAGATAAGGTTTAATCAGTGGTTTAAATATAAGGTCATCAGCTCAGACATTGAAGATGAATATTTTTTTATATTTTGGCATCTGTGGACCTCCAGCCGTGTCCTGTAAGAGTCCCGGGGCGGTGGTGAAGGAGCGTCAGGGAGACGGCTCGCCAGCTCTCAGCTGGACCATGAAGAGGTTCCTCGAACCAGCCAGTAGAGTAAGATAATGATCTAATAATCATTATTCAATAAACAGTTATTATAAAAGAAAGCTAAACAGCAGGACACCTATGATATTTGATCTGCTGTTTCTTTATTTCAGTCTGGAGAGGTTGCATTCTCTTTCACATCTTCATGTCAGGAACAACGTTAAAAAGTGTTCTTCTTCTTCTACGTGCATTTTTCTCCAGCAGGGCTCGCTGAGCTCAGAGACAGAGCTGTCTCAATATTTCCCTCAGGATGTTTCCAGTCACTCGTTCCTTTCTGAGTCCATCCTGATTGGCTCAACCAGCAACGATGCGCTCCACCAGCAGAGCTGCAACACCTCCATGGATGAGAACGCACCTCAGACACAAGGTAAAAATTCATCAGTTAAACATCGGAGCTCACCTCAGACACAAGGTAAAAATTCATTATTTAAACATGAGAGCTTGTTACCGTATCCGATTTTTGATTCATCCACATTTTCGTCATCTCCTCCTCAGCTCTCACGCCGTCTCTGACACAAGCGGAGGGTGACCCGGTGTACAACGCCTCACCAGTCAAGAACACCGCCCCCGTCAGTGACAGTCAGCACCCAGCGGCTGTTGGCCCACCTATCTCTGTCTCCAGTCCCACCTTGGTGAGAAGCCCTCTCCTCCGACAGCGGCGCGTGATGTGCTTCGACGACCAGCTCAGTGATGACGACGACTCTGACAGCGTTGGACTCTTTGACAAAACCATAAAATCTGACGGTGGCACCAGAGAATCCCACAGTTCAAAGATGGATTTAGCAGTTGTTTCTACTACGTCTTCATTAAATGTTGATGGAGACAGCGAGGATGGAGATTATCAGAGGAGTGACAGCAGTGATCTGACTACTCCACTTTTCTCACAGAATGAAGAAGCTCCACCTGGTTCAGAGTCTCCCTTCATGCCGATCCGCTGCCCCTCTGAGCACAGAGCGGGGAGTTTGGCGTCTCCTAATCTGATTATCAACACTGAGAGCTTCATCAGTAAAGACGATGGACAGGTGGAGCCGAAGCGCTCCCCAAAGCTGGAGCACAAAGCCGTGATGAGAGTCAAAAGCATGATGAGCATTGAAGCTCCAAACCTGAGCCAGCAGCAGAAGTCCAGAGCTGACGAACCTTCTCCAGGACTGACCTCTGCCCAGATCACGCCCAGCGCCGTGCAGGGTGGGAGAAACCCCCGCTCTGCTGCTGTTCACCATCATCACTGCAAGAAAGCAGAGACCAGTGAGCTGGCCGGGGTTTGTACCATCGACACGGTGACTCTGTGGAGGAGGGAGGACGAGTCATACGGACTCGACCTGGAGATCATGTCGTCTCCTCTGAAGGTCGTCATCACCGGGTTAAAGCCTGGAGGAGCAGCAGACAGGGTACGCCTCATATTCAATCAGCTGATTGATTTTCATCCATGTAACACACAGAACGATTTTTTAAGGAAGCTTCTGGAGAACTCAGAGTAGTCAGACAGACTGGACGTAAGGGGTCAAACATGCTGGGGTATATAACCAAGACCTGGTCCAGACCTGATCCAGCTCTGACTCTAAGCTTTAGTAAAAACAAACTACTCAAGCCTATAGCAGCATAACCAGGACCTGGTCCAGGCCAGATCCAGCTCTGACTCTAAGCTTTAGTTCAAAAACTCCTAAAGCCTATAGCAGCATAACCAGGACCTGGTCCAGACCTGATCCAGCTCTGACTCTAAGCTTTAGTAAAAACAAACTACTCAAGCCTATAGCAGCATAACCAGGCCCTGGTCCAGGCCAGATCCAGCTCTGACTGTAAGCTTTAGTAAAAACAAACTATTAAAGCCCATAGCAGCATAACCAGGACCTGGTCCAGGCCAGATCCAGCTCTAACTCTAAGCTTTAGTAAAAACAAACTATTAAAGCCTATAGCAGCATAACCAGGACCTGGTCCAGGCCAGATCCAGCTCTGACTCTAAGCTTTAGTTCAAAAACTCCTAAAGCCTATAGCAGCATAACCAGGACCTGGTCCAGGCCAGATCCAGCTCTGACTGTAAGCTTTAGTAAAAACAAACTATTAAAGCCCATAGCAGCATAACCAGGACCTGGTCCAGGCCAGATCCAGCTCTAACTCTAAGCTTTAGTAAAAACAAACTACTCAAGCCTATAGCAGCATAACCAGGCCCTGGTCCAGGCCAGATCCAGCTCTAACTCTAAGCTTTAGTAAAAACACACTCCTTAAGCCTATAGCAGCATAACCAGGACCTGGTCCAGGCCAGATCCAGCTCTGACTGTAAGCTTTAGTAAAAACAAACTATTAAAGCCCATAGCAGCATAACCAGGACCTGGTCCAGGCCAGATCCAGCTCTAACTCTAAGCTTTAGTAAAAACAAACTACTCAAGCCTATAGCAGCATAACCAGGCCCTGGTCCAGGCCAGATCCAGCTCTAACTCTAAGCTTTAGTAAAAACACACTCCTTAAGCCTATAGCAGCATAACCAGGACCTGGTCCAGGCCAGATCCAGCTCTGACTCTAAGCTTTAGTTCAAAAACTCCTAAAGCCTATAGCAGCATAACCAGGACCTGGTCCAGACCTGATCCAGCTCTGACTCTAAGCTTTAGTTCAAACAGACTATTAAACCCTATAGCAGCATAACCAGGACCTGGTCCAGGCCAGATCCAGCTCTAACTCTAAGCTTTAGTAAAAACACACTCCTAAAGCCTATAGCAGCATAACCAGGACCTGTTCCAGGCCAGATCCAGCTCTGACTGTAAGCTTTAGTAAAAACAAACTATTAAAGCCTATAGCAGCATAACCAGGCCCTGGTCCAGGACTGATCCAGCTCTGACTCTAAGCTTAGGTTCAAAAACTCCTAAAGCCTATAGCAGCATAACCAGGACCTGGTCCAGGCCAGATCCAGCTCTAACTCTAAGCTTTAGTAAAAACAAACTATTAAAGCCTATAGCAGCATAACCAGGACCTGGTCCAGGCCAGATCCAGCTCTAACTCTAAGCTTTAGTAAAAACAAACTATTTAAGCCTATAGCAGCATAACCAGGACCTGGTCCAGGCCAGATCCAGCTCTGACTCTAAGCTTTAGTAAAAACAAACTATTTAAGCCTATAGCAGCATAACCAGGACCTGGTCCAGGCCAGATCCAGCTCTAACTCTAAGCTTTAGTAAAAACAAACTATTAAAGCCTATAGCAGCATAACCAGGCCCTGGTCCAGGCCAGATCCAGCTCTGACTCTAAGCTTTAGTAAAAACAAACTATTAAAGCCCATAGCAGCATAACCAGGCCCTGGTTCAGGCCAGATCCAGCTCTAACTCTAAGCCTGCTGATAAAGACATAATGTGTTTCTGCCACCTTAACTTGATTTGGAGAGGTTTCCAAAGAGGAGGCTCCCGTCAACTGAGGCTCTCCCTCCCGTATTACCTTTACAGACTGTGGGTCCCATGAGCAGGCCTGCATTCTTGCAGGTTTGAAAGCTGTCTAAAGTCTGTAGACATTTTCATCTGATCTTTAACTCTATATTTCACCCTGACGGACTGAAAACAGTTTTTGAAAGTGTTTTATGGTGTTTTTGGCTCAAAATCATGTGATTTTTTTCACCACATCCTGTTTGTTTCTCTGGTGTCTAATCCTCCTCACAGGAGTCTGCAGGCAGTCTGAGTCCGGGGGATGAGATTGTGAAAATTGGAGAGCAGCTGGTTTGCTCCTGCAGCTACCAGGAAATCTGTGAGCTCATGCTGAACCTGCCGACGACTCTGACCATGGAGGTGAAGAAACCAGTGTCAGGTAAGGGCGTGGATAAACTCCTCTGAATTTAAGATGACATCTGCCTGGTTTTCACAGCGGACCAATGCAAGGCATTCTAGGATCTCCAGTAGTGTAAAACAGGAAGGTAGTGACCACTTTTAACAGCGACTGACCATTTGTTTGAAGTTCTCGTGATGACGGGGAAAAGCTGTTAAAAGTGCACTTTAATTAGTGTCTTTTTAAGAGAACCAAATGGAAAAAAACAGAAACTGTCAGCAGTGGTGGTCAGAGATGATTGAGATGTCAAACCTAGGAATATGCAGTCATCACTTCTAGCTGCTTTTTTCTGTGGACCCTAAAACTGAGGTTCAAAACAACCATGAAGCTTTAAATCCCTATATTAGAGGTCCTTAAAGGTGCAGTGTGTAATATTTAGCCTAGTAGCATTTAGCTGATCAAACTTTGTAAAATAAAGCAAAACATTTCTAAGACGGTCTGTCTAAATAAGTGTTTAGTCATCTAAATTCAAAAATAGCTATTTTGAAAAAAACAACTCAGAATAAACCTCTAATTCATACATAGGGAGGGTCCCCTCCATTGATGCCGCCATCTTGGATTTTTAAATGTTTCCATGGTAACATAGAGGAAAAAAGGATAAATTAAGTTATTGTGTTGTATTGTATTGTATTCACATTTCAGATACACATTAAATTCAACTGGTTGCCACAGTTTCCAGCAGAGAAACGCAATCTAGAACCCACTTCTAAATGTTTATATTCAGTTTCACACACTGCACCTTTAAGTCCTCGACTTAAAGCAAACAGAACAAAGGATGAAGGATTTTTGTATCAGATGTTTCAGTGTGCAGAGTCTGCATCTCTGAGTCGTTTCTCTAAGTTAATCTTTTCCATTTATTGTGAACAAACCATAGCATTCATTCTTTGAGAGTGGGAATCACTACTTTGAGCATGCTCATTTCTCCAGCCAACTTCTGCTTTAAGTCCTGACTAAATTCTTGATTTCTCATCTGGTTCCAGCTGTGGATCATCTGTCCAGTTTGATCCTGTCATCAGGAAACTGTGATGGAGCCAACAGACCAAAACCTCAGCGATCTGCTCCATCAACACCCGGTGAAGAAGCAAAAACGAGTGAAAACTCAGAAACTTCCGACCACATTCCTCAGTTAGACAATGACTTTAAAATCCCCATCACTAACATCGATGACATTTTATCTGCTCTGAGCCCTGGCGCTGATAAAAGCTCAAACACGAAATCCTCATCTGAGCCTGGATCAGACCGAACCACTGCGATGCCTCATAGGAACCCCAAGAATCAGGATCCATCCCAGCCCAACCTTCAGGACCACTCCATCATAAAAGAAGAACCTAATGAAGGTACCACCCTCTCTGTGGAGAAGACACGACAACAGAAGAAGAGCCGTGCTGCTGCTTCCTGTATGTACAACACGGGAGATGACAGCGACTCAGACAGCGACTCGTCCACCGTGCTGGTCAACGAGTTGTTCAACAATGGCGGTCATGAGGCGTCGTCAGATGAGGAGGTGGAGATTTGTTCCTATGACGTGCAGCAACCACAAACAGCTAACGGGTTTACATGTTTTGGCCAACCCAGCGCTGAGCAGGGCGATGGTGGTGCTCAGATTTGTAGAGAAAACTCCTCCAGTCAAACCCAACTGTGTTCTCAGGTCCCATCTTCAGGGCAACAACACTACACCTCCATACCACCTTCCATACCTCTGACTGCCACAGATCCGAACTCTGACTGCTCCACTCAGCCGTCTGAGAGAGTGACGGCGTGTACGGTGTCCGGCTGTGGAGGTCTGAGCGTCTACAGAGGCTCCTCCCCTCCACATCCTCAGGATTCGTCTGCGAGTATAAACATAGACTCCTCCCTGACCTCAGATTTACTGAAAGTTTCAAAAACTCCTCAGTCACCAGGAGAGAGGTCAGACGTCTTAGCTTCAAGTAGCTGCAGGTTATCTGTGTCTGCAGCGAACACAGAGAAGCCTCTGGAGAGTACGACCAACTCCTTACTAAAGCAGACACCTGAGCTGAAACTCTTCGATAATACCGACACTTCGGCGAGGAGTAGTAACGCCAAACAAAGTCTGGTAAAGTCAAACACTCCCAAGCTGAAGGGTCTGAGTATCAAGAGCAGGAACAATGAGCCTCCCAGGAGTCAAAGTCCTTTAAACTCGGTGAAATCGTCGCCAACAGCAACCACATCTGACCTTTCTAAGACCAACACCCACCCTGATACCCACAGCAGCCTGTTCTCACCCCGAGTCAGAAAACGGGTCACCAACACTCACGGATCATCTGATGGCCCGCCACAACCGATCAAGGACTCCAGACAAACATCACAATCCCAGGATAAAGCACAACCTCCTGTAACTCAGAGATCATTTATAGAAGTCCGTCTGTCTCCTTTAGCATCACACAACGAAACCATTCATCTAAAGGACACCAGACTCTCTGATAGAAACACAGATTCACTATCAAATGCCACAGTGGATAAAATCACCAACACAGCACTTTGTCTGACTAAAGAAATGACGAGTAATGGCTCCAAACACACGTCCGAGTCTGGCGTTTCCAGACTTTATATGAAATCAGAGGAGCGACAAAGATTCACCACGCATTCAGAGAAGTATAACCCCTTCTCTGTCAGACATAAGATCAAGTCCTTTGAGAACCTGGCTCTCTTTGACAAGCCTTTTTCTCGAAGCAGTGACATTCAGTCGTACGCTCTGGCATACCGAGCCTCTCTGAACCAAAGGATCGCCGGGTACATGGACTTAGTGAACTCTGACTGCCACACACGACACCGTAGCTTCAACCCGTACATGGACAACCTGATCCCAACCACGAATCTGCTGGAGAAATCTCCATCCACCATGGCTCTCATAAACCTCAATCTCCCTGAATCAGGCTCTAAAATGTCTCCTCTGTCTGACGCTGAAGGTCCAAAAGTTCAGGGCGGGACGCCTCAAGTGCTGCGGAGGAAGCACGGTAAACTGGCCCGCAGCCGGCTAAGGCAGCTTCGAGCCCTCAGCATGCCGGAGCTAGAAAATATCTGCACGGAAGACTTTACCAGAACGATTTCTGAGGAGAAAACAGTGACTGAGGGCCATCCGCCGTCATCCACGTCTATGACAGAGGCAAACAAAGAGAGCCGGGCTGATTCCACTCAAGAGACCAAACAGAAAACCCCAGAGAGCCATGGAGCCGGCTGGTCCATCAGGTGAGGAGCTTGGGAACATTTATTTATCTGACCTGCTGCTTGCAGAAATGACAGAATGTAACTTTAAAAGGATGGAAATGAAGTGAGTTCAGGTGTTCAGAACTTTTAATCTGGATTAAAAATGATCCAGGTCAGGTATCGTAAATCCTCAAATGATAAGTGGTTGTAATTAAGCAGCAGGGTCCTTACTATGCTAAGTCACATGATCCCAGTCACATGATCCCAGTCACATGATCCCAGTCACATGCTCAGGTCAAACGGGGACCAGGAAGTGAAGAACAGTGGTTCCATGTAGGAGAGTAGGTCTGCCAAAGCTCTAGGTGGCGCTGCAGTTATCACCAGAACATTTCTTCATCAATCGACTAAGACCCCTACACTTTATAACAGATTTTACAGCAGGTGAACTGGTCTACCTAGAGAGGAGATCCAGATCAATGATGACTTAGTCCTCCAGACCTCCTACTACATGTCTAGACGGAAAAAGGGAGAACAGAGTCTACAGCGGTCTTGGACTGAGACCAGAGTATATAAGAGTCTAGGACTGAGACCAGGGTCTAGAGGAGTCTAGGACTGAGACCAGAGTCTAGAGAAGTCTAGGACTGAGACCAGAGTCTAGAGGAGTCTAGGACTGCAACCAGAGTCTAGAGGAGTCTAGGACTGAGACCAGAGTCTAGAGGAGTCTAGGACTGAGACCAGAGTCTAGAGGAGTCTAGGACTGAGACAAGAGTCAAGAGGAGTGGTGGATAAAGACCAGAGTCTAGAGGAGTCTGGGACTGAGACCAGAGTCTAGAGGAGTCTATGACTGAGACCAGAGTCTAGAGGAGTCTAGGACTGAGACCAGATTCTAGAGGAGTGTAGGACTGAGCCCAGAGTCTAGAGAAGTCTATGACTGAGACCAGAGTCTAGAGGAGTGTTGGACTGAGCCCAGAGTCTAGAGAAGTCTAGGACTGAGACCAGAGTCTAGAGGAGTCTAGGACTGAGACCAGATTCTAGAGGAGTGTAGGACTGAGCCCAGAGTCTAGAGAAGTCTATGACTGAGACCAGAGTCTAGAGGAGTGTTGGACTGAGCCCAGAGTCTAGAGAAGTCTATGACTGAGACCAGAGTCTAGAGGAGTCTAGGACTGAGACCAGATTCTAGAGGAGTGTAGGACTGAGCCCAGAGTCTAGAGAAGTCTAGGACTGAGACCAGAGTCTGGAGGAGTCTAGGACTGAGACCAGAGTCTACAGAAGTCTAGGACTGAGACCAGAGTCTAGAGGAGTGTTGGACTGAGACCAGAGTCTAGAGGAGTGTGGGACTGGGACCAGAGTCCAGAGGAGTCTGGGACTGGTACCATATTCTAGAGGAGTCTAGGACTGAGACCAGGGTCTAGAGGAGTCTAGGACTGAGACCAGAGTCTAGAGGAGTCTAGGACTGAGACCAGAGTCTAGAGGAGTCTAGGACGGAGACCAGACTCTAGAGGAGTCTGGGACTGGGACCAGAGTCTAGAGGAGTCTAGGACTGCAATCAGAGTCTAGAGGAGTCTAGGACTGAGACCAGAGTCTAGAGGAGTCTAGGACTGAGTAAGTGCTGAGTAATGTGCATGCTAGAAAGTTCTGGTTCCAGTGCTCCTGCCAGTGCTGGGACTTTTTCTCCAGCGGGGTTCATGGCCTTCACAGGCATAAGGGCTGACCCCCTTTTAGGATGACCATACATTTCAGTTTGAGCAGGACTCTCCAGTCTTAAGCTTCGTGCCCCATGTCCCAGCAGGTTTCTATGACACACTGACACATACTGGTTCTGACCAGACCAGGGCTCATGCTGCCATTCCCCTCACAGTCCAGAGGAACTGTTTCACTGAGTTCTGACCTAAAGCATGTCAGGCCTCCAGAGCCAGACTTCACAGAGATTCAGAGCCAGAGTCATATTTACTCTTCTCTTTATCCTGCTGTTTTTATTTTTGGTTTTCTCCTTCTTCTGAACCAACGTAAAAGCCTCTCATATTTTTCTGTTTTAAATCTTACATTTTTCTTACATACTTTGAGATACAAGAAGAGTAAGTAAAATTTAAAACTTGACTTAAAGCTCTAATAGAGAGCTCTAGTAGGGAGAAATCTCAACTGCATTTCTTATTTCCGTCTGTTTAAATGTGCAGCAGGCTGAGAGGAGAATCTGGCATTAGAAATGAATTGCTGAAATGTGATTTGGCAGAAAGTAGATCGTACTTTCATCATTTGTCTCCAGTCTGAAGGACCTTGCTGCTTCACCTGCGAGCCAACAAAAGCTTCAGACTCTGACGGGGAAACCAGACACATCGTCTCTGCTGCAGGAGGTCAAAGGTCTCTCAGAGGTAACGCCACACTGCTGATAATACGTTAATAGACTGACTGATGATAACCAGAGCTGCTCGTTTTAGCGCTCATATGTTGTCACATTGACTTTGTACCAGGTGGACGGTGAGGCTCACCTGGTGGTCCTGAACAAAGAGGAAGGATCAGGACTTGGCTTCAGTATCGCCGGTGGAGTTGACCTGGAGCAGAAAACAATAACTGTAAGTCCAGACCTTCTGTCTTCTCCTCTTATCAAAATTTAAAGCCTGAAAAATAAGAATTTAAAACTAGACAAATGAAAACCAAGGCCAGAAGAAATGAGATTGTCAGAGCCGTGGAGGGGCCCGGGTCCTTATATCCTTCATGTGACTAAAGTCAATGTGATCCTTGTCCAGGTCCATCGGGTGTTCAGCCGAGGAGCGGCCTTCTTGGAGGGAACCATCCAGAGAGGAGACAGCATCGTGTCCATAAACGGCTCCAGTCTGGAGGGGAAAACTCACGGAGAGGCCGTGTCCTGTCTGCATCAGGCCCGGCTGTCCAGCCAGGCCGTCGTGGTCGTTCGCAGAGAGGGAGAACAGAGACGTGACACGACTGAGAAAACACAGAGGAAGAACTCCAACAGGAAGAGGAGCTCAGAAGGAGGACCAGGTGAGAGTCACACCTTTATCTCTGAGCAGGAAGACAAACCTGCCCATGTTTTGACGGGACGGCCAGCTCGCCCACGTCCCGTTCATGTTCATGTTCAAGGTTAAAAACTGTCAGAGCACTGAACTTCTCACCAACCAACCTTCCTGGTGATTCTTGTCTTTCAGCGGTGGATGTGGGTCCAGATGGAGCGTTGAAGGTGGAGCTTCTAAAGACGTCAGCCGGTCTGGGTTTTAGTCTGGAGGGGGGAAAGTCCTCCAGCCAGGGTGGGGACCGGCCTCTGACTGTCAAACGCATCTTTACAGGTAACCCTCTCCTGACTGGTTTTCTGAACAGACATTTAAATTCTCTTCAGGGTTGATCTCCACACTTCAGACATTTTTCACTCCTGAGGTCACACTTTTGTTTTCAATATTGAAATGTGAGCTAGGAGGAAATATCCACAAATATCTCCCTTATTTAAATAAATATTATTTAATTCATAACTTTTAAGATGGCTGCGTCCTCTCTGAGGCCATTTTTGTCCTAAAATATTTGCAGATAGTCCACCAGGGGGCAGAACACTCCAGCGGACCTTCACAGAACAGAGACGTGGCGAAAGAAACACTTGACTTGTTTTGTTGTTGATTTTTCTCCCCAGTTTCAAACAATGATGTTGTTTTTAATATGTTTGGACTTTATGGATTAATAATTTTTACAGTAAGTGTGATCAGAGTTTCTGACTTGGAATGAGACCAACATACTGCCACACAGCTAAAATAGTCTGAAAGTGTCCTTGATATCAGAGGCAGACTTTACTATGAGGCTAAGGTAGGCAGTTGTGAGGGGCCCTGGACTACCAGGGGCCCCGTGACCATATGATAGACTGGATAAGGGTTACCTCTAATGAGGGAAACATATTTTTGGCCCACTTCCTGCCCAGCTATAAACAGAATCATACAGGGTGTAGATTTGTCTGAGAATAGTCCAAAGAACCCAGATAATTTATGAATCACGTCACATACACAAAATTCAACTCTACATCAAACTTCCGGTTCACAGGTGCATTCTGGGATGCTTTTCTCCCTGCTATGAGAAATTCTTCATGAATCAGAACTTTCCTGTTGAGTAAATACGCCTGATGGTGTTATTATGAGCTGAGTCCTCAGGTCAGAACAAGAACTAACAGCAGAGATGCTGGAGGAATCTGACAGGCTGTGTTTAATCCTGGCAGAAAATCAATCACATAGGATCAACTCAGCTAAAACGCAGTGGAAGTACACTTTAAAAGTTTATTTATCATTAGCAATAAATAAAGCAGACGAACAAAATAGAGGAGGTGTATGTTCCTGATATGACAAATAAATGAACGTCTCAGTCAGCACCCGTCTCTCTACTGACAGATCTGTTTATTTTTTAGAGAGCATGCTGGGGACACAGGTGTGAGCAGAAACAGAGAATGACTTCACAGGTGAGGGCCAGAAACCACCACCTGTTTGATCTAGAGACAGAATATTTCAGAAACAAGCCCCAAGGACAGGAAGTGGACCAGGTCTGACCTGAACTGGGTCTTCCTCAGTGATACTCAGCGTGTGGCTCTGGAGCCTCTAATGTCTTCATTTGAAATATTATTCCCAGAAAATCTTAAAAAGGAAACTTTGACCTCAAAAGTCAACCACATTGATCCGTTTGTTTCTCAGACTTATACAGAAGGCCTTAATTGTCAAACTTAAAGGTATATTTCAGGATTTTTGAAGTTGGGTGGTATGAGGTGCTTGGCTATAGTAGTGGCATTCGCCTCCAGTGATTTCCGTGTAATTTGATCCTGTTGTTATTACGGGCTCAGAGAGAGCCGGCGCATAGCGGCTGTAGATGGGAACATTTTGTCCGTGTAAATTAACGAGTTTCATGAAAAAATGGGCCAAGAAAACATGTTGGCTCGCCTGTGCGCTGTGTTAAAAACGTAAACAGCACTTGATTTCTCCCAAAAAAACCCTCTGTACCAGGCACTGATTTACGATGCAGCTTTCACTGCATTTTTCCTACTTCTTGTTTCCACTTTTTCCCCATTTTTAAATTATCTTCTGCCATTAAATACCACTTGTTTTATATTTTTTTTGCCACTTATTTTTGCTACTTTTCCCCATTTTTGCCACTTTTACACCATTTTTCACCCACTTAAGCTACCTTTTGCAATTAAATAACACTTGTTTCCTATTATTTTGCCACTCTTAACTGCTTTTTGCCCATTTTAGTCACTTTTCTCTCATTCTTCTGCCACGTGTTTGCCACTTTTGGACCGTTTTTTCCACCTTTAGCCTATTTTTATTGCTACTTCAGGCTATTTCTGACCCTTTTACCACTTAGATTGTGGATCGTGTGAAGGTATTTTTCAGTAATTTGGCTCTCGGGCTGAGCAGGTTTAGGGTTACCTGCTCTACCTGGACTTGTACAGACCTCAGACTTGGGTTGAACTGAATGTGAATCAAACAGACGAGTCACAGAGACACCTGAAGGCAGCACGATGTGTTTATGGACCCAGCAATAAAGATGAACAAACCAGCCAATCACAGAGCTTCGATTCACTCTTTGAATTAACTTTATTTAAACCTTTGAAATAAAAAAATGTCTCTAAGTCTCCTGGTAAGTTCAGTTATTTCAGAAACACTGGTTCCAAATGGAATGTTTTTCTGTTTCACTGCTGTTGCACCAGACATAGTAGATTTTTTTGACCAGTGGGCTGAAATGAGTCTGAGTCCACCCTTCAGGGTAGGATAGATACAGTACGCTTGGTATCCACACAGAAAGGTCACACAAAAGGATCTTGATTGGATATTTGGGTGCCTTTCTCAGCGTGGAAACTAGGAATGTACCATACCAGGTTTCTGCTGATATCCAGTATTTACTCCTTCATTTCAGCTGAAACTGATATTAGCATCGATATTTAAGTGGAGTTCAGACCCTAATCTTCTGTCCCTAAAACACTCTGTAAAGTTAAAGGAATGAGATGAACAAAGAAGAACACTTCTGCTGCCATAGATCTGGTCCAGCCTGAAACTCCACAAACTTATAATATTAATGCTATTTACAGCCAATTAAGGGCAAAAATATGCAGGTCTGGTAATACCATTATCAGTATCACCTAAAGTCCAATAAAACAATCTATTTCTATTTCAAACTGGTGTCATTATGGCTGAATTAAACTTTATACAGCTACTTAGAGGACAGTTCAAAATATTGCCATATATATCATGTATCAGGAAGTTTTAGGCTATATCTTCCAGCCCTATTACTCACTAATCCTAACCTAATCTGGCATATCTCCTGCCCAACAGGGGGTGCTGCAGAGCTGTCTGGGGTGATTGAAGTGGGGGATGAGGTCCTCTCTGTGAACGGCTGCTCTCTGGAAGGT